>NC_141017.1:24359748-24571531 GCF_052327205.1 Somniosus microcephalus | reverse complement strand
AAAATTATATTAAATAAAAAGAAAATTAAATTAAAGTAAAAGTAAATTAATTAAAATAAAAAGAAATATTAAATTAAAATAAAAAGAAAAATTAAATTAAGAATATAAAAGAAAAATTAAATTAAATAAAAGAAAAATTAAATTAAAATAAAAAGAAAAATTAAATTAAAATAATAAGAAAATTAGATAAAATAAAAATTATATTAAAAAGAAAATTAAATTAAAAAGAAAAATTAATTTAAATAAAAAGAAAATTATTAAAATAAAATTAAAATAAATGAAAAAGAATTAAATTAAAAATAAAATAATAAAAGAAAATTAAAATAAAAAGAAAAATTAAATAAAATAATTAAAATAAAATAAAAAAAATTAAAATAAATTAAAAATAAAGAAATTAAATTAAATTAAAAATAAAAATTAAAATAAATGAAAAGATAAAATTAAAATAAATAAAAAGAAAAATTAAATAAAATAAAATAAAATTAAAATAAAATAAAAATAAAATAAATTAAAATTAAAAATAAAATAAATTAAAAATAAAAGAAAATTAAAATAAAAAGAAAATTAAATTAAAAATAAAATTAAATAAAAATAAACATTAAAATAAAATAAAATAATAAATTAAAAATAAAATAAAAATAAAATAAAATAAATAACAATAAAATTAAAAATAAAAATTAAAAATAAAATCAAACTAAAAATAATACATAAAATTAAAATAAATTAATAAATATAACCCAACCCCACCCCCTCCCCCAACCCCACCCCCTCCCCAACCCCACCCCCTCCCCCAACCCCACCCATCCCCCTCCCCCAACCCCACCCCCTCCCCCACCCCACCCCCTCCCCCAACCCCACCCCCTCCCCAACCCCACCCCCTCCCCCAACCCCACCCATCCCCCTCCCCCAACCCCACCCACTCCCCAACCCAACCCCACCCCCTCCCCCAACCCAACCTCACCCCCCTCCCCCAACCCAAACCCCACCCCAACCCCACCCCCTCCCCCAACACCACCCATCCCCCTCCCCCAACCCAACCTCACCCCCTCCCCCAACCCCACCCCCTCCCCAACCCCACCCCCTCCCCCAACACCACCCATCCCCCTCCCCCAACCCCACAACCTCCCCAACCCAACCCCACCCCTCCCCAGCCCAACCCATCCCCTTCCCCCAACCCAACCCATCCCCCTCCCTCACCCCCTCCCCACCCCATCCCCTCCCCATCCCCTCCCCCACCCCTACATCCACCCCATCCCCCTCTCCCTCCCCCTCCCCAACCCCTTCCCATCCCCCTCCTCCTCCCACTCCATCACCTCCTCCCCCTCCCCACCCCCTCCCCCACACCCTCCCGTTCATCCACTCCCTTCCCCCTCCCCACTTGTCCCCCAACTCCTCCCCATCCCCTCCCTTCCCCCACCCTACCTCCTCCCCCTCCTCCTCCCCCGCCCCACCCTCTCCCTCTCCCCCTTCCCCACCCCAACACCCTCCCGTCCCCCACCCTCTCTGAGAAAGAAAAAAAAGAAAGAAAGATTGACTGACTGACGGACTTGCATTTATATAGCACCTTTCATGACCTCAGTATGTCCCAAAGCGCTGTTCAGTCAATTAAGTACTTTAGAAGTGCAGTCAGTGTTGAAATGTAGGAAGGATGACATCCGATATACGACACAGAAACAGGCCATTCGGCCCAACCAGTCCGTGCCGGTGTTTATGCTCCACTCGAGCCTCCTCCCGTCTTTCCTCATCTAAATCTATCAGTGTAACCCTCTATTCCCCTCTCCCTCATATGCTTGTCCAGCCTCCCCTTAAATGTATCGATACTATTCGCTTCAACCACTCCCTGTGGTCGCGAGTTCCACATTCTCACCACTCTCTGGGTAAAGAAGTTTCTTCTGAATTCCCTATTGGATTTCTTGGTGACTATCTTATATTGATGGCCTCTAGTTATGCTCTTCCCCACAAGTGGAAACATTCTCTCTGTATCCACTCTATCAAAACCTTTCATGATTTTAAAGACCTCTATTAGGTCACCCCTCAGCCTTCTTTTTTCAAGAGAAAAGAGACCCAGCCTGTTCATCCTTTCCTGATGTGTATACCCTCGCATTTCTGGTATCATCCTTGTAAATCTTCTCTGCACCCTCTCCAGTGCCTCTATATCCTTTTTATAATATGGTGACCAGAACTGTACACAGTACTCCAAGTGTGGTCTAACCAAGGTTCGATACAGGTTTAGCATAGCTTCCCTACTTTTCAATTCTATCCCTCTAGAAATAAACCCTAGTGCCTGGTTTGCATTTTTTATGGCCTTGCTAAGCTGTGTCGCAACTTTTAGTGATTTGTGTATTTGTACTCCGAGATCCCTTTGTTCCTCTACCCCATCTAGATTTGCACGGTAGCGTAGTGGTAATGTCACTGGGCTAATAATCCAGAGGCCTGGACTAATGATCCAGAGACTGTGAGTTCAAATCCCACCACAGCAGCTGGGGAATTTAAATTCAGTTAATTAAATAAATCTGGAATAGAAAGCTAGTATCAATGAAACTATCGGATTGTCGTAAAAACCCATCTGGTAAAATAATGTCATTTAGGGAAGGAAATCTGCCATCCTTACCCGGTCTGGGTGACTCTTAACTGCCCTCTGAAATGGCCTAACCACTCAGTTGTAACAAACCACTAAGAATGAAACCGGGTGGACCACCTGGCACCGGCTACGGACCCTGCAAAGTCCCAAAATTGGGAGAGCTATCCCACAGGCTAGTCAAGCAACAGTCTGACATAGTCGTGCTCACAGAATCATACAGCCAATGTCCCAAACTCCTCCATCATTATCCCTGGGTATGTCCTCTCATCAGGGCAGACTCACCAGGGGTGACGGTATAGCAGTATACAGTTGAGAAGGAGTGGCCCTGGGAGTCCTCAACATTGACTCTGGACCCCATGAAGTCTCATGGCTTCAGGTCAAGCATGGGCAAGGAAACCTCCTGCTGATTACCACCTACTGCCCTCCCTCAGCTGATGAATCAGTACCTCCTCCATGTTGAACACCACTTGGAAGAAGCAGTGAGTAGTAGCAAGGGCGCAGAATGTACCGTGGGTAGGGGACTTCAATGTCCATCTCACCACTACTGGCCGAGTCCTGAAGGTGGTGAGAGAACCAACATGAGGGAAAAACCTACTTGACCGCGTCCTCACCAATCCATCTGTCAATGACAGCATTGGTAGCAGTGACCACCACACAGACGAAGTCCTGTCTTCCCACTGAGAAGTATATCGTCGTTGGGTCAAAATCATGGAACTTCCTCCCTAACAGCACTGTTGGGAGCACCTTCACCACATGGTTCAAGAAGGCGGCTCACCACCACCTTCTCCAGGGCAATGAGGGATGGGCAATAAATGCTGGCCTTGCCAACGATGCCCACATCCCATAAACGAATAAAAAATAACCCGATAAGTGACCTCCCTATTCTTCCTACCAAAATGTAATACCTCACATTTATCTGTGTTGAACATTATTTGCCCATTCTGCAAGTTTATTAATGTCCTCCTGTAATTTGTTGCAGTCCTCCTCAGTATTGACTATCCCCCCCAATTTCGTGTCATCCGCAAATTTAGAAATTGTGTTTTTGATTCCAAAGTCTAAATCGTTAATGTAAATTGTGAACAGCACTGATCCCAGCACGGATCCTTGTGGAACACCACTGCCCACCTTCTGCCACTGTGAATAGCTACCCTTTACCCCCACTCTCTGCTTTCTGTCCTGAAGCCAGCTAGCTATCCATTCTGCTACTTGTTCTCTGACCTTGTTCATTGGTCTATTATGGGGTACCCTTTCGAAGGCCTTTTTGAAAATCCAGATAAATGACATCTACTGCATTACCCTTGTCTACTCTCTCTGTTACCTCTTCAAAAAATTCAATAAGGTTGGTCAAGCAAGACTTTCCCTTTTGAAATCCATGTTGACTTAACGTTATTATATTGTTGGTTTCTAGATGTTCTTCTATTTTCTCCTTTAGGGGATTACAGAGCTGATGCAAGCAAATTGTACATCTATGGTGAAGGGTTCAATTCCCAGGGAACTCGAGGTAACCGTGAGGGAGCAATGTTCCCTGTAGTCGTTATTTGGTGTGCGGTCCCTTAACGGGCTGCGCGGCCCGTCCAAATTTTCGTGCATGCGCGGTTTCTTGCATTGAAAGACCGGCGAGCGGCCTCCAGACCACAGCTTAGCGGGAACGTTGGTTAGGAGTCAGACGGGAAGTCAGGGCAACACAAGGTTCCTCGGGTTGTGAAATAAGGTGCACCAGGGAAGGACATTGAAGTGGGCCGTATGAATGGATCCAGGAACAATGAAAGAAAACACTAAATAGCGGCGCTTCACAGCTCTCAGAACATCCCGAAGCCCTTCACATATAATGAATGACTTTTGAAGTGCAGTCAGCATTAATGCGTTGGTGAACACGGCAGCTATTTTGCCTAGGGCCAGGTCCTACAAACAGCAATGAGATGAATGGCCAACCAATCTGTTTCGATGGTGTTAGTTGAGGGATAAACGTTGGCCAGGGCACTGGGAGAACTCTCGGCTCTTTGAATAGTACCGTCGGTTCTTTAACATCCAGCTGAACAGGAACACGGGGCTTCAATTTAACTTATCTTATCCAACAGTGCATCTCTCCCTCAGTCCTGTGTTGGAGCCTCAGCCTAGATTATGCACTGAAGCCTGGAGTGGGGCTCGAATCAACACCCTTCTGACAGAGAGCTGAGAGTGTTACCAACTGAGCCAAGTTATCAATTACAAGTTTTTGGAGAGAAGGGGCCGAGGTATTTTATAAGATGCTGGATAAGTAGGTTTACACAACAGGTCTTTTGCACCCAATAGCCCTGTCCCTAAAAATTTTTTAGGTCCTATCGAATGGGCTGGCCACGCTACACTGCAAATGGCACCTGAGGTCTGATTCAGCCATCCTCCGCCCACCCTCCAATCTCCTCATCAGTGCCGGAGGAACCTACTGAATAGAGCCTGAACATTGAAAAATGTTCGGGGCTCAGGGCTGGTTCACTGGGTGAGCCCGAACTGGGGGGATGTGGGAGTCGCTGGCAAGGCCGGCATTGATTGCACACCTCTGGCTGCCCTTGAGTAGGCGGTGGACTTTCAGTAGCAGTCCATAATATAAGCACTACACCGCTGTACCTGGCCTGGATGTTGTGGGACCTGCCAAAGCAGAAACTCCCAGCCGATGTCTTCAGGAGAGGGGCAGAGGGAATTAGCAATCAATCAATCAATCAATTAATGAATTAATCAATCAATCCTTCGGCAGGCTGTCTGGAGTAACTGCAATGGTTAAACAGGAAGAAACAAATGTCAAGCCTTGACTGCCTGATGCAGAGCTCTGCCGTTGCCTGTACCGGCGACAAGCTCCATAAGATCTGACTCCTACAAAAAATCTCTCACAGACATAAAAGAGCGACGGCTCCTATAGTTCCTCAGGGAAGGCACGCGGATCCTTTCATCCAGTCTTCAGATCACGAGCACAGGACAGGTGACAGCACACATCAAAGAGGCGGCAGCCCACACTGCATTCTTATACTCTACCTACACCATTCTCTGGGCCCCATTATGCTGCACACTGCAGGAACAGGTTTGTACAGGTTCCCGCAGACACTCACTGTCAGCGAGTTACTGTGCAGTCCGCTCCCGTTAATGGGACTGTGTCATCTCGGCTGTTCTATAAGCAGCACAAACCCCATGTAGAGGGGCCGCAGAGCAAATGAACGACAGGCCATGACGTGAGAGGCTGGAGGCAGCACCGAATCACTTTGCAAAATTCCACAGTCCCTTTAATGTTTTGTACATTTCGAAAGTGGGTGCAGAACAATTAGTTCAACTCTATTTAAAGTATACTGTTGGTGAATTGTTGTGCTTTTATCCAAGAGCTTTAAGTAAGTGCTAATGAATGGAACTTTCTCCCAACTTTGGCAGCAATGGTCAGGAACAAGCATTCCAGGGCAGGTACAGCACGGGTTAGATACAGAGTAAATCTCCTTCTACACTGTCCCATCAAACACTCCCAGGGCAGGGACAGCACGGGTTAGATACAGAGTAAATCTCCCTCTACACTGTCCCATCAAACACTCCCAGGGCAGGTACAGCACGGGTTAGATACAGGGTAAAGCTCCCTCTACACTGTCCCATCAAACACTCCCAGGGCAGGTACAGCACGGGTTAGATACAGGGTAAAGCTCCCTCTACACTGTCCCATCAAACATTCCCAGGGCAGGTACAGCACGAGTTAGATACAGAGCAAAGCTCCCTCTACACTGTCTCATAAAACACTCCCAGAGCAGGTACAGCACAGGTTAAATACAGAGCAAAGCTCCCTCTACACTGTCCTATCAAACACTCCCAGGGCAGGTACAGCACGGGTTAGATACAGAGTAAAGCTCCCTCTACACTGTCCCATCAAACACTCCCAGGGCAGGTACAGCACGGGTTAGATACAGAGTAAAGCTCCCTCTACACTGTCCCATCAAACATTCCCAGGGCAGGTACAGCACGGGTTAGATACAGAGTAAAGCTCCCTCTACACTGTCCCATCAAACACTCCCAGGGCAGGTACAGCACGGGTTAGATACAGAGTAAAGCTCCTTCTACACTGTCCCATCAAACACTCCCAGGGCAGGTACAGCACGGGTTAGATACAGAGCAAAGCTCCCTCTACACTGTCCCATCAAACACTCCCAGGGCAGGTACAGCACGGGTTAGATAGAGAGTAAATCTCCCTCTACACTGTCCCATCAAACACTCCCAGGGCAGGTACAGCACGGGTTAGATACAGGGTAAAGCTCCCTCTACACTGTCCCATCAAACATTCCCAGGGCAGGTACAGCACGAGTTAGATACAGAGCAAAGCTCCCTCTACACTGTCTCATCAAACACTCCCAGGGCAGGTATAGCACAGGTTAGATATAGAGTAAAGCTCCCTCTACACTGTCTCATCAAACACTCCCAGGGCAGGTACAGCACGGGTTAGATACAGAGTGTAATGATATCAGCAAATAGTGATGTTATTTGCCTGTTTGATTATCATGTCTTACCAGCATGATTGCATGTATTGATTGCTTGTGCCTGACCAGCAGAGGTCATGTGACTGAGACAAGCAAGGCAGTTTAGTTTAGTTTCAGTTTCATTTAAGATGCATCACTAGCTTGATGTCTCCTGTAAATGCTGTTAAAAGAGTTGAACAAGACTTTAGATTAAAAGACATTCTCTTTCATAAATGTCTCGTCATTGAGCCCACAAAGAAATCAATACATGGTGTCAGAAGTGGCTGAAAGAGATGAAGAGAAAAAATCGGAAGTTAAATCAGCTCTCCACAAATTAGCAAGCCAAAAGAGAACATCGTTGCTTACCATTAGAGAATAGCTAACGAAGTGAAAAATGGAAGGTTTACACCCACCGGCGACGCTTCAGTTGACAGGTAATGTGGCTGAAAATTGGAGAAGGTTCAAACAACGTGTGGGGTTGTATTTATCAGCAATCGGAGCTGACGAGAAAAGTGATAATAAGAAATCGTCACTGTTCTTACATGTCGTGGGTGATGAAGCGCTGGAGGTGTATAATAACTTCACATTCGCTGCTGATGGAGACAAAATGAAGTTAGATAAAATAATGGAACAGTTTGAGGCCTACTGCATATCTAAACGTAACGTGACGTTTGAGAGGCACAGATTTTTCACATGTGTACAGAAAACGGGTGAGACTATTGATCAGTATGTGACTGAACTGAGAAACAGAAGCAAATCGTGTGAATTTGGGGGACTGACAGACTCGCTGATAAAAGACAGACTGGTGTGTGGTATTCCAGATAATGGTCTAAGGGAAAGACTGCTAAGAGAGCAAAATCTAGACCTGGGAAAAGCCATAGCACTGTGTAGGGCTACAGAGACTGTGAAGTTGCAGGCAAAGGAGCTGTTCAGTGACAATAGCTGCAACGTGGATGCAGTGAGAAAGAACGGATACAAACCGTTTAACAAAACGAGCGCCAATGTGAAAAAAGAGGCGTGGCCAGCGAACGAAAATGAAAGGGACAATCGAAAGTCATGTAGTCGATGCGGTACACAGCATCCACCAAAAAAGTGTCCAGCATATGGTAAAAAATGCAATAGTTGCAACAAAAACAACCATTATGCCTGTTGCTATAAGAACCAAGCGCAACAAAGCAAGGTCCATACAGTAGATGAAAGCGAGATAGAGGAGTTCAATGTAGATCTAGTGTCTGAAAACAAAGAAGAAAGAGACTGGATGTTGACACTAAAAGTGAATGACATACATATTCCATTTAAATTGGATACTGGAGCACAAGTTAATGTGATATCAGAGACTGATTTTAAGAAAATTAGACCCAGACCAAAGATACATGGAATCAAAGTGAAAGTGACAGGATACTCAGGTACTGAAATACCAGTGAAAGGAAGATGCATTGTCAAAGTGACACACAAGGACAGAGAGCACACGCTAGCATTAATCGTGGTGCCAAAGGATGTGCAAGCCATACTAGGTTTAAAAGCCTGTGAGAGACTGAACCTGGTAAAGAGAGTCCTCGTTGTGGAAAGCGAAGGAGAGACAGTCTATGATGAACTGAATGTTGCGTACACACCGGGTAAGCTGATGTATACAGCAGACACGTTGTCCAGAGCTGTTGACCCAGGAGAGCCCGCAAACACAGTGAAAAGACTGAAGTACAAGGCAAAAGACAGTGGAACTGACTTCTACCAGAGCATGCTTGTATACCGCACAACGCCGCTCGAGTGTGGTATGTCACCAGCCCAACTCCTTATGGGACGTCGGCTAAGGTCAAACCTACCCATCCCGGAGAACCTCCTGAAAACAAAAGAGGGGGAGAAAGTGAGGAAGTTCAAAGAGCAACAGAAAGAAAAGCAAAAGTACTACTATGACAGAGGAACACAAAACCTACCTGAACTCCACACTGGTGACCAAGTAAGGTTCAAAGACAAAACAAACACATGGACTCAGAAGGGAACTGTCCTGAGTGAAGTTCAACCAAGATCATACACCATTCAGACGGATGAGGGTGCTGTTCTGAGAAGAAATCGTCGAGATCTTCTCATGGGACCAGCCACAGCAGGTCAAGAGACTGATACTGTTGAACAACCTGATCACACAGCTGAGAACCAATCATCTGAGGCAACAACTCAGATTCAAGGACAATCAATCAGAAAATCCTCAAGACACGTGAAGCCTCCTGAGAGACTCATTGAGCAAATTTAAGGACTATTGTTATAGAAGGAAGTAATGTTATCTTATTCTTTCTTCAAGTTCTAGTGTATTGACATATTTCATGTGAACACACAAAGCAAGGTTAAAAAACCTTGATCATGATAATGATAATGTAAGTTCATTAAGTGTTACAGTTAAAATGCAGATTAATACAAAGAAAACATGTTGTTAGTTAAAAGTAAAATACTTTTGTTTTAAGAAAAGGAGATGTAATGATATCAGCAAATAGTGATGTTATTTGCCTGTTTGATTATCATGTCTTACCAGCATGATTGCATGTATTGATTGCTTGTGCCTGACCAGCAGAGGTCATGTGACCGAGACAAGCAAGGCAGTCTAGTTTAGTTCCAGTTTTGTTCTAGATGCATCACTAGCATAATGGTGTCTCCTGAATGCTGTATAAAGAGTTGAACAGACTTTAGATTAAAACTCATTCTCTTTCATAAATGTCCCATCATTGAACCCACAAAGAAATCAATACACAGAGGAAAGCTTCCTCTACACTGTCCAATCAAACAATTCCAGGGCAGGTACAGCACGGGTTAGATACACCGTAAATCTTCCTCTACACTGTCCAATCAAACATTCCCAGGGCAGGTGCAGCACGAGTTAGATACAGAGTAAAGCTCCCTCTACACTGTCCCATCAAACACTCCCAGGGCAGGTACAGCACGGGTTAGATACAGAGTAAAGCTCCCTCTATACTGCCCCATCAAACACTCCCAGGGCAGGTACAGCACGGGTTAGATACAAAGTAAAGCTCCCTCTACACTGTCCCATCAAACACTCCGAGGGCAGGTACAGCACGGGTTAGATACAGAGTAAAGCTCCCTCTACACTGTCCCATCAAACACTCCGAGGGCAGGTACAGCATGAGTTAGATACAGAGTAAAGCTCCCTCTACACTGTCCCATCAAACACTCCCAGGGCAGGTACAGCACGAGTTAGATACAGAGTAAAGCTCCCTCTACACTGTCCCATCAAACATTCCCAGGGCAGGTACAGCACGGGTTAGATACAGAGTAAAGCTCCCTCTACACTGTCCCATCAAACACTCCAAGCTCAGTGAGACCCTGAGCGTGTCACAGTGGGACCCTGTGTAACAGAGTGATGCATAGTGGGATAGACATCAACCAGGAGAGGGGATGGGTAGGCTTGCCCGACCTGGTGCCACATTCCCATTCCTGACACTTCCAGTATTCTCTTGGCACGTGCTCTGTGAGGAGCTGCCTTCCCAGCTCCTGGTGACCCAGCCATGATCGGGGAATCGCCAGCCGGAGATTTCCGAAGTGCGAGCATTCCACGTTGCTGCCGCCCTTTGAACTCTGCCTCTGGCTCTCCTCTTTCGGAAAGGTATTTTTAAAAAATAGTTTGGAGCCATGAGGAATGTTCTAGAACCTGTCGCGGTGTTTGCAGCGCTCGTTGATACCATGTAGCAGGAAGGATTGTATAATAATGAGTCAGTGGTACCTCGGGGGTTCAGGAACTACTTAATAAAGGACTCTTAAAGCAGGACGCGAGGGAGCAACCCAGAATGGTGCTGCCAGCAAATATGAATCCATTCCCCCAATCTCTCCGTTAGTATATTTATTAATAATGGGCAATACCTGTACTGTGCTGAGAAATTACCGTCAGCCAGCGTGATCTGAATTTTGCTGCCATCGTGTGTTCGAGCAGTAGGCCCAGCCCCGTCCTGTGTTCGAGCAGTAGGCCCGGCCCCATCCTGTGTTCGAGCAGTGGGCCCGGCCCATCCTCTGTTCGAGCAGTAGGCCCAGCCCCGTCCTGTTTCGAGCAGTAGGCCCAGCCCCATCCTGTGTTCGAGCAGTAGGCCCAGCCCCGTCCTGTGTTCGAGCAGTAGGCCCAGCCCCATCCTGTGTTCGAGCAGTAGGCCCAGCCCCGTCCTGTTTCGAGCAGTAGGCCCAGCCCCGTCCTGTTTCGAGCAGTAGGCCCAGCCCCATCCTGTGTTCGAGCAGTAGGCCCAGCCCCGTCCTGTGTTCGAGCAGTAGGCCCAGCCCCATCCTGTGTTCGAGCAGTAGGCCCAGCCCCATCCTGTGTTCGAGCAGTAGGCCCAGCTTCGTCCTGTTTCGAGCAGTAGGCCCAGCCCATCCTGTGTTCGAGCAGTAGGCCCAGCCCCGTCCTGTGTTCAAGCAGTAGGCCCAGCCCCATCCTGTGTTCGAGCAGTAGGCCCGGCCCCATCCTCTGTTCGAGCAGTAGGACTGGCCCCGTCCTGTGTTCGAGCAGTAGGCCCAGCCCATCCTGTGTTCGAGCAGTAGGCCCAGCCCATCCTGTGTTCGAGCAGTAGGCCCAGCCCCGTCCTGTGTTCGAGCAGTAGGCCAGGCCCCGTCCTGTGTTCGAGCAGTAGGCCCGGCCCCGTCCTGTGTTCGAGCAGTAGGCCCAGCCCCGTCCTGTGTTCGAGCAGTAGGCCCGGCCTCATCCTGTGTTCGAGCAGTGGGCCCGGCCCCATCCTGTGTTCGAGCAGTAGGCCCGGCCCCGTCCTGTGTTCGAGCAGTAGGCCTGGCCCCGTCCTCTGTTCGAGCAGTAGGCCCAGCCCCGTCCTGTGTTTGAGCAGTGGCCACGGCCCCCATCCTGTGTTCGAGCAGTAGGCCCAGCCCCGTCCTGTGTTCGAGCAGTAGGCCCAGCCCCATCCTGTATTCGAGCAGTAGGCCCAGCCCCAGTCCTGTGTTCGGGCAGTAGGCCCGGCCCATCCTGTGTTCAGGCATTAGGCCCGGCCCCGTCCTGTGTTCGAGCAGTAGGCCCAGCCCCGTCCTGTGTTCGAGCAGTAGGCCAGGCCCCGTCCTGTGTTCGAGCAGTAGGCCCAGCCCCGTCCTGTGTTCGAGCAGTAGGCCAGGCCCCGTCCTGTGTTCGAGCAGGAGGCCCGGCCCATCCTGTGTTCGAGCAGTAGGCCCCGCCCCGTCCTGTATTCGAGCAGTAGGCTCGGCCCCGTCCTGTGTTCGAGCAGTAGGCCAGGCACCGTCCTGCGTTCGAGCAGTAGGCCAGGCCCTGTCCTGTGTTCGAGCAGTAGGCCCCGCCCCGTCCTGTATTCGAGCAGTAGGCTCGGCCCCGTCCTGTGTTCGAGCAGTAGGCCAGGCCCCGTCCTGTGTTCGAGCAGTAGGCCAGGCCCCGTCCTGTGTTCGAGCAGTAGGCCAGGCCCCGTCCTGTGTTCGAGCAGTAGGCCCGGCCCCGTCCTGTATTCGAGCAGTAGGCTCGGCCCCGTCCTGTGTTCGAGCAGTAGGCCCGGCCCCGTCCTGTGTTTGAGCAGTAGGCCCGGCCCCGTCCTGTGTTCGAGCAGTAGGCCCGGCCCATCCTGTGTTCGAGCAGTAGGCCCGGCCTCATCCTGTGTTCGAGCAGTAGGCCCGGCCCCGTCCTGTGTTCGAGCAGTAGGCCTGGCCCATCCTGTGTTCGAGCAGTAGGCCCGGCCTCATCCTGTGTTCGAGCAGTAGGCCCAGCCCCGTCCTGTGTTCGAGCAGTAGACCCGGCCCCGTCCTGTGTTCGAGCAGTAGGCCCGGCCTCCATCCTGTGTTCGAGCAGTAGGCCCGGCCCCATCCTGTGTTCGAGCAGTAGGCCCGGCCCCGTCCTGTGTTCGAGCAGTAGGCCCGGCCCCGTCCTGTGTTCTAGCAGTAGGCCCAGCCCCATCCTGTTTCGAGCAGTAGGCCCAGCCCCGTCCTGTGTTCGAGCAGTAGGCCCGGCCCCATCCTGTGTTCGAGCAGTAGGCCGGCCCATCCTGTGTTCGAGCAGCAGGCCGGGCCCCGTCCTGTGTTCGAGCAGTAAGTCCAGCCCTATCCTGTGTTCGAGCAGTAGGCCCAGCCCCCGTCCTGTGTTCGGGCAGTAGGCCCGGCCCATCCTGTGTTCAAGCAGTAGGCCCGGCCCCATCCTGTGTTCGAGCAGTAAGCCCAGCCCCGTCCTGTGTTCGAGCAGTAGGCCCAGCCCCGTCCTGTGTTCGAGCAGTAGGCCAGGCCCCGTCCTGTGTTCGAGCAGTAGGCCCGGCCCATCCTGTGTTCGAGCAGTAGGCCCGGCCCCGTCCTGTGTTCGAGCAGTAGGCCCGGCCCCATCCTGTGTTCGAGCAGTAGGCCTGGCCCCGTCCTGTGTTCGAGCAGTAGGCCCGGCCCCGTCCTGTGTTCGAGCAGTAGGCCCGGCCCTGTCCTGTGTTCGAGCAGTAGGCTCGGCCCTGTCCTGTGTTCGAGCAGTAGGCCCGGCCCCGTCCTGTGTTCGAGCAGTAGGCCCAGCCCCGTCCTGTGTTCGAGCAGTAGGCCCGGCCCATCCTGTGTTCGAGCAGTAGACCCGGCCTCATCCTGTGTTCGAGCAGTAGGCCCAGCCCCGTCCTGTGTTCGAGCAGTAGGCCCAGCCCCGTCCTGTGTTCGAGCAGCAGACCCGGCCTTGTCCTGTGTTCGAGCAGTAGGCCCGGCCCCCGTCCTGTGTTCGAGCAGTAGGCCTGTCCCCATCCTGTGTTCGAGCAGTATGCCCAGCCCTGTCCTGTGTTCGAGCAGTAGGCCCAGCCCCGTCCTGTGTTCGAGCAGCAGACCCGGCCTTGTCCTGTGTTCGAGCAGTAGGCCCGGCCCCCGTCCTGTGTTCGAGCAGTAGGCCCGGCCCCATCCTGTGTTCGAGCAGTAGGCCCGGCCCCGTCCTGTGTTCGAGCAGTAGGCCCGGCCCTGTCCTGTGTTCGAGCAGTAGGCCCAGCCCCGTCCTGTGTTCGAGCAGTAGGCCCAGCCCCGTCCTGTGTTCGAGCAGTAGGCCTGGCCCCGTCCTGTGTTCGAGCAGTAGGCCCGGCCCCGTCCTGTGTTTGAGCAGTAGGCCCGGCCCCAGTTATTTGTGCTGTCACTGTTTGAGCCGTTGCCTTGTTCTTTGTTTTTGTCAAAAATGACCTCCTCTCGGCCCCCAGCTGGAGATCAACGGGAGCAGGGGGGCTGTCTGTAGGAGCAGGGGGGCTGTCTGTAGGAGCAGGGGGGCTGTCTGTAGGAGCAGGGGGCTGTCTGTAGGAGCAGGGTGGCTGTCTGTAGGAGCAGGGGGGCTGTCTGTAGGAGCAGGGGGGCTGTCTGTAGGAGCAGGGGGGCTGTCTGTAGGAGCAGGGGGGCTGTCTGTAGGAGCAGGGGGGCTGTCTGTAGGAGCAGGGGGGCTGTCTGTAGGAGCAGGGGGGCTGTCTGTAGGAGCTGGGGTGCAGATTAACTGTTAGCCCGTGTTACCGAACACGGTGTAGGTGTGAGTCGGGCTGACTGCCCTCGGGACATAAGAACATAAGAACTAGGAGCAGGAGTCGGCCACACGGCCCCTCGAGCCTGCTCCGCCATTCAATAAGATCATGGCTGATCTTCGACCTCAACTCCACTTTCCCGCCCAATCTCCATATCGCTTGATTCCCCGAGAGTCCAAAAGTCTATCGATCTCAGCCTTGAATATACTCAACGATTGAATGAGGTGCGATACTGATGAGTGTCTGGATTTTTGATTGTTTTGCCCTCTGGCTGGGGCCCTCCATGGGTGGGCTGGAGCGAGGGGAGGAAGGGAGACATATTTAACTAATTGATTCAAATTCATTGATTAATTTGTTGCAAACACTCCATCCTACACAACATTCCTCTTCCACAAGTAGAGTAATTTGAGATGCAACAAGACCTGGACGACGTTCAAGCTTGGCCTGATAAGTGGCAGGTAACATTCGCGCCACAGAAGTGCCAGGCAATGACTATCTCCAACAAACGAGAGTCTAACCATTGCCCCTTGACATTCAACAGTATTACCATCACCAAATCCCCCATTATCAACATCCTGGGGGTCACCATTGACCAGAAACTTAACTGGACCAGCCACATAAATACTGTGGCAACAAGAGCAGGTCAGAGGCTGGGTATTCTGCAGCGAGTGTCTCACCTCCTGACTCCCCAAATCCTTTCCACCATCTACAAGGCACAAGTCAGGAGTGTGATGGAATACTCTCCACTTGCCTGGATGAGTGCAGCTCCAACAGCACTCAAGAAGCTCGACACCATCCAGGACAAAGCAGCCCGCTTGATTGGCACCCCATCCACCACCTTAAAGATTCACTCCCTCCACCACTGGCGTACCGTGGCTGCAGTGTGTACCATCTACAAGATGCACTGCAGCAACTCACCAAGGCTTCTTCGGCAGCACCTCCCAAACCCGCGACCTCTTCCACCTAGAAGGACAAGGGCAGCAGGCGCATGGGAACACCACCACCTCCAAGTTCCCCTCCAAGTCACACACCATCCTGACTTGGAAGTATATCAGCCGATCCTTCATCGTCACTGGGTCAAAATCCTGGAACTCCCTCCCTAACAGCACTGTGGGAGCACCTTCACCACACGGACTGCAGCGGTTCAAGAAGGCGGCTCACTACCACCTTCTCAAGGGCAATTAGGGTTGGGCAATAAATGAACGCCCACATCCCATAAACGAATAAAAAAAACTAAAAAAACGTAGTGTGTGGTGAGTGTGGCGAGCTCGGGAGGGACAGGTGACTTTGAACCTCTGGTTCCCAAAGCTCTCCACCACTCGTGTCTGGGTCTGTTGAAGACTAATTGATAGAGATCGATTGCCGTGATTAGTCAATAACTACATTATCGATGTACCATGCAACGACCAGGATGGTAGAAGGCGAGCTGGATGGACCTCGGTCTTGTTTTGTCCAGCGATTCCTATGCTCCCTCCCTCCTCATTGAGTTGTTTTACTTTAACTCACGCAGGACTTGCAATCCGTAAGATCACTCCACTCCTCAGTCTCCTCTGCCTTCCAGTTGCAGGCTTGTAAGACCCAAGCTTGGCAATCACCTTCCTGTTTGAATTTAATTTTTTCAACTTGGCATTGTCCTTCAGTTTGGGCCTTGGCCTTCCACCTTCAGAGAAAGAATGGTCATTGCCGACTCGCTCATAATCCTGGTCTATGATCAGCTGCCAGTTCTTTTATCCAGGTGTCCATGGGAGTGTTGGTAAAGGTTTTGGTCCTGAGGGAGATATTGATCGTTCCTTTAAAAAGAGTCTCTTTAATGGAATGTTCTTCACTGGTACAGGAAACTTCTTTTATCCGGCACCGACGGGACCGACGTGGTGCCGGTTCATCAAAAATTCCGGATAACCGAAAGCTGTAGTAAAAGATACGGAGAGCTGAGAGCTCCGTATAAAGCAACAAACCCTGTTGCTTAGCAACAGGTTCAGCAAAATGGCCACAAGTTGCAAGCATCTCTGTAGCTTAGCAACAGCTGCAGCCACACCCTTGCACAGCAACAGATGGAGGAAGGCAAGTAATAAAAGTTACCTGAACCTACTCCTGAATTTTGCCGGCTAACTGAGATTTCCGGTTATTTAGGTGCTGGTAAATCGAAAGTTTCCTGTACAGAACTTTCCTGTAATCTCCTTTACATCTACAACGTATATCTGGCACGACCACCAATGGTGGAGCATTTAAAAGGCCAGAATATGCGGAGCACAAACGTTCTCAGAGGGTGGTGGGGCTGGAGGAGATTACAGAGACAGGAAGGGGCGAGGCCATGGAGGGATTTGAAAACAAGGATGAGAATTTTAAAATCGAGGCGTTGCTTAACCGGGAGCCAATGTAGGTCAGCGAGCACAGGGGTGTTGGGCGAACGCGACTTGGTGCGATTTCGGACACGGGCGGCAGAGTTTTGGATGACCTCAAGTTTATGGAGGGTAGAACGTGGGAGGCCGGCCAGGAGTGCGTTGGAATAGTCAAGTCTGGAGGTAACAAAGGCATGGATGAGGGTTTCAGCAGCGGATGAGCTGAGGCAAGGACGGAGACGGGCGATGTTACGGAGGTGGAACTTGGCAGTCTTAGTGATAGAACAGATATGAGGCAGGAAGCTCAGTTTGTGATCGAATATGACACCAAGGTTGCGAACAGACTTGGTCAGCCTTAGACAGCAGCTGGGGAGAGAGATCGAATCAGTGGAAAGGGAACGGAGTTTGTGGCGGGGGTCGAAAACAATGGCTTCAGTCTTCCGATATTTAATCAGAGGAAATTTCTACTCATCCAGTGCTGGATGTCGGACAAGCAGTCGGATAGTATAGAGACGGTGGAGGGTTCGAGAGAGGTGGAGGAGAGGTAGAGCTGGGTATTGATGCGCTATCAATTACTCATAAAAGACTGAGAGTTAGAAGAGTAACTAAAGGCTTTTATTAACAACAGAATGGAGGTCTGCCTCGCGTGGTCGACCGGTCCATGATACTAAGGGCTGGGGAGCAGTCACCTTTATACTAGGACCTGTGGGAGGAGTCAGCCGAGGCATGTCCAGGCATGTACACAGTGGAATACAAACAGGACAAACAGGAATACAAACAGTGGTTTACCACATTCACCCCTTGTTTAAAATTGAGTCCGGCGGGGTGAAGTGTATTAAAAGTTAGTGTATTGGAGTCTCTCCGGAGGTCTTGTCTGCCGCTGTGATCTGCGTGGCGACGGCAGGGGTAGTGAAGTTTCCGGCGTCGAGTCCAGCGTAGGCTGTGGCACAGGCGTGTCGTCCTCGTAGATGTCGAGCGGGTCGCGGGGCCCAGGCCTGCCGTCTGCTGGGGCTGGATATCGGATCGTGGGGGGGGGTGGTAGTGGGTAGTGGGTTACTGCGGCCCCCGAGGGTGCAAGGTCTCTTATGGAGACTGTGTCCTCCCGCCCGTCCGGGTATGCGATGTAAGCATACTGGGGGTTGGCGTGGAGGAGGTCGACCCTCTCGACCAGGGGGTCCGTTTTATGGGTCCTCACGTGTCTTCTCAGTAGGACCGGCCCTGGGGACGTCAGCCATGGCGGTAGCGATGTCCCCGATGTGGACTTCCTTGGGAAGACAAACATTTTCTCATGAGGGGTGGCGTTAGTGGCAGTGCAGAGCAGTGACCGAATAGAGTGGAGCGCATTGGGGAGCACATCCTGCCAGCGGGAGGTTGGAAGGCCCCTAGACTTTAAGGCTAGCAGGACGGCCTTCCAAACTGTCGCATTTTCTCTTTCCACCTGTCCGTTCCCCCGGGGGTTGTAACTGGTGGTCCTGCTTGTGGCAATACCCCTAGTTAGCAGGTACTGACGGAGTTCGTCGCTCATAAACGATGAGCCCCGGTCGCTATGGATATAGCTGGGGAAGCCGAACAGGGTGAAGAGGTTGTTCAGACATTTAATGACCGTGGCACTGGTCATGTCCGGGCAGGGGAAGGCGAACGGGAAACGGGAGTACTCATCAATAATATTGAGGAAGTACACATTGCGGTCGGAGGAGGGGAGAGGCCCTTTAAAATCGACGCTCAGGCGCTCGAAGGGGCGAGTGGCTTTTATCAGGTGGGCCCTGTCTGGTCTATAAAAGTGCGGTTTGCACTCAGCGCAGACTTGGCAGTTCCTGGTCATGGTCCTGACCTCCTCAATAGAGTAAGGCAGGTTGCGGGCCTTGATGAAGTGGAAGAACCTGGTGACCCCCGGGTGGCAGAGGTCATTGTGGAGGGCCCGCAGTCTATCGATCTGCGCGCTGGCGCAGGTGCCACGCGATAGCGCATCCGGGGCTTCATTTAGCTTCCCGGGCCGGTACAAGATCTCGTAGTTGTAGGTGGAAAGTTCGATTCTCCACCTCAAGATCTTGTCATTTTTGATTTTGCCCCTCTGCTTGTTGTTAAACATAAAAGCAACTGAACGCTGGTCAGTGAGCAGGGTAAATCGTTTTCCGGCCAGGTAGTGCCTCCAATGACGCACAGCCTCCACAATCGCCTGGGCCTCCTTCTCAACAGCGGAGTGTCTGGTCTCCGGGCCTTGGAGGGTTCGTGAAAAGAAGGCCACGGGTCTCCCCGCCTGATTGAGGGTAGCGGCCAGGGCAAAGTCAGACGCATCGCTTTCCACCTGGAAGGGGATGGATTCGTCCACTGCGTGCATGGTGGCTTTGGCAATGTCCTCCTTGATACGGTGGAAGGCTAAGCGGGCCTCTGCCGTCAAGGGAAAAGAGGTGGACTTGATCAGCGGACGGGCCTTGTCCGCATAGTAGGGGACCCACTGGGCGTAATAGGAGAAAAACCCTAGGCACCTCTTCAGGGCCTTGAGGCAGTGGGGCAGTGGAAGTTCCATAAGGGGACGCATCCGGTCGGGGTCGGGGCCGATGACTCCGTGTTCCACAACACAGCCAAGGATGGCGAGGCGGTTTGTGCGGAATATGCACTTCTCCTTGTTATATGTCAGGTTTAGGAGTTGGGCGGTGCGGAGGAATTTTTCGAGGTTTGCGTCATGGTCCTGCAAGTCACGGCCGCAGATGGTCACATTGTCCAGATATGGGAAAGTGGCCTGCAACGCATTTTGATCTACCATCCGGTCCATCTCCCTTTGGAAGACGGAGACCCCGTTGGTGACGCCAAAGGGAACCCTAAGGAAGTGATAGAGGCAGCCGTTTGCCTCAAAGGCAGTGTACTGGCGGTCCTCAGGGCGGATGGGGAGCTGGTGGTACGCTGATTTCAGGTCAATGGTCGAGAAGACGCGGTACTGCGCGATCTGGTTGACCATATCAGCTATACGGGGGAGTGGGTAGGCGTCCAGCAGGGTGTAGCGATTTATTGTCTGGCTGTAGTCGATGACCAGGCGCTGCTTCTCGCCGGTCTTAACGACCACAACCTGGGCTCGCCAGGGGCTGGTGCTGCCCTCAATAATCCCTTCTTTCAGGAGCCGCTCCACTTCGGTTTTAATGAAAACCCTGTCCCCGGCACTGTATCGCCTGCTCTTTGTGGCGATGGGCTTACAGTCGGGGGTGAGGTTAGCAAACAGTTGGGGGGGGGTGACTCTGAGTGTGGAGAGGTTGCACCTGGTGCGCGGCGGGCAGTTTGGAAGCTGCTGGCTGCGGACTGTGAGTGGGGGTAGGGGTCCACCGTACGCCATCGTAACACTTTTAAGGTGGCACTGAAAATCTAACCCCAGCAGGACGGCAGCGCAGAGGTCAGGCAGGACCAGAAGTTTAAAATGATCTTACACGGTCCCGTCTACTCCGAGTGTCACCACGCAGTAGCCGCCGATGTCCGCCGACTGGGACTCGGAGGCCATAGAAATCCGCTGTTGCGCAGGCAGGACTGGGAGAGAGCAACGCCGCACCGTGTCGGGGTGGATGAAGCTCTCCGTGCTCCCAGAGTCAAAAAGGCAGATTGTATCGTGACCATTTACCTTAATGTCCATTGTGGAACTGGGCAGTTGGTGCGGTCTCGCTTGGTCCAGTGTAACGGATGCCAGCGTAGGGGTCGGTGTGTCGCTGCGGGTATCAGATGAGGCGGTGTCGGGGGCCTGCTGCGTCCCGGCTGCCGTCCAAGATGGCGGCGTCCATGATCCCCATGTGGCTGGAGGCGTCCAAAATGGCTGCTGTACCGGTGATTTGCACATGGCCGGGGAGGTCCAAGATGGCGGCCCGCATGGCCCACACGCGGCGCTGCTGGGGTTCGGGGTGGCTTTGGCCCTGCAGACGCTAGCGTAGTGTCCCTTCTTCCCGCAGCCTGAGCAGATCGCGTTTTTCGCCGGGCAGCGCGCTCTGGGGTGTTTTGCCTGGCCACAGAAGTAGCATTTCTGGCCTTGGGGCACTGCTGTCTGGCCTTGGGACACTGCTGCGGTAGTTGGGCCGTTGTTGGGGTGTGGCTGGGGTGGCACGGCGCTATGAGGCGGTCCTACCGTGTCCCAGGCTGTCATTCCCCGCGGCGTCCACGGTGCAAAGGAGTAGGCATCCATGCCCTGGTAGGCTGCATCCAACGATAGTGCGAGTTCAGAGGCCTTGTTGAGGTCGAGGTTACTCTGCTCCAACAGTCGCTGTCGGGTGTAATTGGATCTGTGGCCCGCTACAAAAGCGTCCCGGATAAGTTCCTCTGTGTACACGGCGGCCTTTACATCCTTACAACCACAGGCCCGGCCAAGCACAGACAGTGCCTGAAGGTATTCCACGGTCGATTCCCCAGGTTGTTGTTTACGACTCCCCAGGAGGTGCCTGGCGTACACTTCGTTCACTGGGCGCGTGTACTGGTCCTTGAGGAGCTTGATAGCGTCCGCGTACGAGGTCGCGTCTTGGATGACCGAGTACACTCGGTGGTTCACTTTGGAGGTCAGGACATCCAGTTTGTCCTCGTCCGATTTGATTGCTTCGGAGGCGGTCAGGAATTTTTCGAAACACTTAAGCCAGTGAGTAAACTTGGTGGATGAGTCCGCCTCCCGATGATCTAAGTCCAGGCATGCTGGTGTGAGGATCTTCTCCATTATAAAAACGTTGTTAATAAAATTGATGCGCTATCAATTACTCATAAAAGACTGAGAGTTAGAAGAGTAACTAAAGGCTTTTATTAACAACAGAATGGAGGTCTGCCTCGCGTGGTCGACCGGTCCATGATACTAAGGGCTGGGGAGCAGTCACCTTTATACTAGGACCTGTGGGAGGAGTCAGCCGAGGCATGTCCAGGCATGTACACAGTGGAATACAAACAGGACAAACAGGAATACAAACAGTGGTTTACCACAGGTATCATCAGTGTACGTGTGAAAACTCACGTTGTGTTGCCGGATGATGTCACCGAGGGGCAGCATGTAGATGAGAAATAGGAGGGGGCCAAGGATAGATCCTTGGGGGACACCAGAGGCGATGGTGCGGGATCGGGAAGAGACGCCATTGCAGGTGATTCTCTGGTTACAGCTGGATAGATCGGAATGGAACCAGGCAAGTGCAGTCTCACCCAGCAAGACAACGGTGGAGAGGCGTTGGAGCAGAATTTTGTGGTCAACCATGTGAAAGGCTGCAGACGGGTCGAGAAGGTCGAGAAGGGACAGATTACCTTTGTCGCAGTCAATCAGGATGTCATTTGTGACCTTGGTGAGAGCAGCTTCGGTGCTGTGGCGGGGGGTGGGAGCCTGATTGGAGGGATTCAAATAAGGAGTTGCGGGAAAGATGGGCACGGATTCGGGAGGCGACAACACGTTCAAGGGCTTTGGCGAGGAGAGGGAGGTTGGAGATGGGGCGGTAGTTCGCAAGGGCGGTTTGTTTCTCTGTCCTCTCACACACCAGTTTCTGGAGAGGGGTAACAAGAGTGGCTACAACTCCGCTACAGAGGCACCCGTAACAAATTAATCTTGTTGCGTCCACAGAGGACAATGCTGTAAATACGTTGCCGAACACATTCATCTCTTGAAGCAACATGTTTCCCAGTAATTACACTACTTTGCATGTAAATGGTAAAGAACGACTGTGGAGAAATGCTCCAGCAAGAAAATCTCCAGTTGTACAAATGTTTTTATTTCTGGCACTGTGCCCTCCTGCTCCCTCACTCTCCCCTGTCCCTCCCCGTGGCGCTGAATGCAATTGTTGAACATGAGACTCTCTGTTTTCATAGACGGTGCAGCCCTGCCACCTGCTGGCAGCCAGCAGTCACTGCCATTCTAAACCACGGACAGAGCTAACAGGAGAGGGCAGCCCGGAATCTCCGAAAGACTGAAACCTCCTAACATCACACGGCAGAGGGTGTAATCGTGCCTTCACAGCCTCTGTCCAGACCCTCCTTTACTGAAGGCAGGGTCTCTCACTGAGGGACTGTTCCTGGGACAGTGCCGCCCTGAGGGAGCCTCCGCTGCACTGTCGGAGGTGCCGACTTTCGGATGAGACGTTAAACCGAGGCCCCGTCTGCTCTCTCAGGTGGACGTAAAAGATCCCCACGGCACTAATTTGAAGAAGAGCAGGAGGAGTTATCCCCGGTGTCCCGGCCAATATTTATCCCTCAATCAACATCACTAAAACAGATTGGGCCGTATTTTGCGACCCGTACGGGTGCCTACGGAGGTGCGCACGCACCTATAGGGACCACGCAAGATCCGGGTTTAGGCGTGCAAAGCGCGTGCGCCAAAACCCGGCACTTGCGATCTGTCACGAATCCTCTGGACAGATCCTCCGCCTCCCTGAGAGACGGGCCTCCGCGGGGGGGAGAGTTGCGCTATTTGCCCAACTTCCGCCCGCTGAAAGGCCCGTGGAATTCACACGCCCAGTAAAAACCTACGGCCTGCTTTTACCAGCATAAGAGCTTTAAAAAATAGAAAAATAAAATTTTATCACTCACTTATACATTAAAAACCCTTTCCAATAAGTTTATATTTAGCCCCGTTAAAACATATAGGCCTAGAAATTCAGTTGTTTGCGCCAGCCGCTAGCGCCTTAGGAGGAGGAGATGTGGGGCGCTAGGCGGCTAGCGGCCGGGCGCAGCGCGATCTGCGCCTCTCCCCAACTTCAGTAAAGATTTAGCGGCGGCGCAAAGCCTTTGCGCGCGCTCAGCTGCGCGCGCAGATCCTGATGTCATTTCATCGTGCAACGCCCTTTGTGCGCCCCGAACCGGAAATTCAGTGGCGCCGCCCTTCTTTGTGCCTGGCGCCCCCAGCGACTGGTAGAGGGGAACGGTTCCCAGTCGCTGCGGGGCGCGGGGGGCGCTATTTAAAGGGGACTCCTGCTGCAGTATAAGTGGCAGCCATTTTGTGCCAATCCCTCTGTGTGAGAGACGGATATTTGGAGAGAGACAAAGGCAGAGAGCTTTCTGCTTTGACTCAGCGCTTGCACAGGTACTTGTGGCTTCAGGCCAGAGCTTTGCACTTGGATTTCACTTTCAGTGCCATAGCCTTGAGTTGCCACATATAATGGGGGCTGCAATGGGTGGAAACGTTGGCTTTCTGCATTGCATTCAAAGGGATCAGAGACGCCGTGAGAGATTGCCAGTCATGGTCAGACGGAGATTGGCCAACAGGCGTCGGCACAGGAGGCCTTACCCACCCAGGGTATACCGCCAGCGGTTCTCATATCTCAACATGTCTGAGGAGCAGTGTGTTCGGAGGATGCGATTCAGAAGGGAGGTGGTCACTGAGATCTGCCACCTGCTTCGCAGAGATCTGCAGCCACAGCTGAGGAGCAGGACGTCTCTGTCAGTGGCAGTGCAGGTGACGGTGGCTCTCAACTTCGATGCCACTGGCTCCTTCCAATCCGCTACTGGGGACATTGCCAACATCTCCCAGTTCGCGGTACATTGCTGCATCCGCCAGGTGAACAATGCCCTTTTCAGAAGGAGACGTCAGTACATCTCCTTCCCCATGACCCTGGACAAGCAGCAAGAGCGTGCAATCGGCTTTGGAAGAATAGCGGGCTTCCCCATGGTTGAGGGCGTAGAACTGATGAACCAGCAATGGTCAGGCCTTGCTTCAGGGCTGCAGTGTGCAGGGCATGGCAGACAAACAAGTCGACCCTTCCCCTTTAAGAGCTGACCGGCGCCAGCGTGTCTGCCTTCATTGAGCAACTCGCCGCACATGCGCTGCGCCCGTCTTCGGTGTTAGCGCCCCGGATCGCCGGCTTAGCGCCTAATGATAGTCGTGCATCGCCTGCTTTAGCGCAGCAGCAACCTCTTGGGGCGATGCCACTGAATATCGGTGAAGGTGGCGCGAAGTTGCGCCGGGCGCAAACTTTAGCGGCCGCCCGGCTGTAGCGCCCCAAACGTGGCTATACTGAATTTCTAGGCCATAATTTTCTTTTTCAAAAAATTAAATTTTTGTTTCAAATATTGAATTAAATGCCATTTTAATTAATTTTATATATGTAATTTTTTTTTACATTTATTTCATATGTTCCTATATTTTTTAAGTCATCCCCATTCATACTTATGGGGATTCCGTACGTATGCAACTGTCAGTATGACTGAGGATTCCCTTCTTTCATTGGTTGGGCCGGACCACGCGAATCGCCTGCGCCCCTGGGATACGTGGGCCTCTACGCATTTCTACCAGGAGAGGCCCAGGATCACGAGCCTCCGTATCTCCCGGACCGCCAGGTAAATGCGTAGATTTTTTGATGATCAGAGGCATCCGCCCACATTGCTGTTTGTGGGAGCTTGCTGTGCGCAAATTGGCTGCCGCGTTTTCCACATTACAACAGTGACTCCACTTCACAAAAGTACTTCATTGGCTGCAAAGCGCTTTGGGACGTCCTGAGGTCGTGAGAGGCGCTATAGAAATGCAAGTCTCCCTTCCTTTTCAATAACTCCAGTTCTGAGGAAAGGTCATCGACCTGAATCGTTCACTCTGTTTCTCTCTCCACAGGTGCTGCCGGATCCGCCGAGTGGTTTGCAGCATTTTCTGTTTATGTTTCAGAGTTCCAGCATCCGCAGTGTTTTGCCGAAGGTATTTTGACCGCAGGCAAGGCCGGAGGCAGTGCGAGAAATGAGCGTGCGCAAGTGCAAAAGACGAGGGTGGAGTCGCTCCTCCCCAGTTGCCTGCAGCAGCTTCAGGAAAATCCCGGCAAAAATATTCCCCCGCAATTTTTTTTGGGTGCGCGGACCGTAACATAGGACAAACCAGTGTCAGAGAGCTGCGCGGCTGCACGGCTTATAGGGGACGCTGCTTGGCAGTCCAGACATTTCCAGGTCTGGTTAAGTCTATCAGCGCTGCCCCCCCCCCCCCCCCATCTAACCCCTTGCCCTGCATTCCTTCAACAGTGGAAAAACACAGACACAATCCCACACGTTTAAAACAAGATCAGGCTTTATTGTAACTGAGCAGTGAGAAGACAGTTGCTGAAGACAGTTGCTGAAATCGGGCGATAGTCTGGGACCAGTCACCGCTCAGTAATTAAAGCAGTAATGACATGAATCTTGCCATTCATGTGGAAATGACTTATGAAATGATACTGGGCGGCCTGCGGGTGGCACTGTCCAGGGAGAGTATAAATACTCGGGCATGGGCCCAGCTTGCTCAGGACATTCTTTAACAGGAACTAGTGAAGGACACAACTAGACCTCCATGTTGTAAAACAGTTGATTAAAGCTTTGTTTAACGCTTAGACCAAGTGCCTAGTAGTTTTCTTACGTCAAGTAGTAACTATAGCAACGCTTGTAAATTAACAGCAACCTTCTTTCTTTTCTCTCCTTTTTCCTACATTACAACAGTGAACACACTTCAAAATTGGCTGTGAAGCGCTTTGGGACGTCCGGTGGTCATGAAAGGCGCTATAGAAATGCAAGCCTTTTACTTTACTCCAAGCTTTCTCCTCGAAACTCCAATCGTGATTGTGTTGGTTCCCTCGCTGGGTTCCGGCCTACAGGTGGCAGTTACCTTCCAGTAGCCCTCCCAAGTCAACATTCTTCGTACCTGAGCCTGAGCAGTGAACACTGGTGCGCTATTTGACTGTGGTGGGCATCACAGCCGAGCCTAAGCCTCTCCCCCCTCCACCCCGGCGGGCACAGCTATGTTCTTTCAGTAGGAATTGCTGTGTCCAAAACCAAGCCGTTTTTTTTCCCCCTCTCCTGAACTCAGGAATGCTGGGCCAATTTTCACCCCTCCCTAACCCAGGAATGTTAAGGCAGATCCATTCGCATCACCAGGTCAGCTGACACCTGGATCTTGCTGCACAGGTGCCTGACAGATAGAACTGAAAAGTAGGGAAGATATGCTAAACCTGTATCGAATCTTGGTTAGGCCACACTTGGAATACTGCGTACAATTCTGGTCACCATATTATAAAAAGGATATAGAGGCACTGGAGAGGGTGCAAAAAAAAGATTTACAAGGATGATACCAGAAATGCGAGGGTATATCTATCAGGAAAAGATGAACAGGCTGGGTCTCTTTTCTCTTGAAAAGAGAAGGCTGAGGGGTGACCTAATAGAGGTTTTTAAAATTATGAAAAATGTTGATAGAGTGGATACAGAGAGAGTGTTTCCACTTGTGGGGAAGAGCATAACTAGAGGCCGTCAATATAAGATAGTCACCAAGAAATCCAATAGGGAATTCAGGAGAAACTTCTTTACCCAGAGAGTGGTGAGAATGTGGAACTCGCTACCACAGGGAGTGGTTGAGGCGAATAGTATAGATACATTTAAGGGGAGGCTAGACAAGCACATGAGGGAGAAGGGAATCGAGGGTTACGCTGATAGAGTTAGATGAGGAAAGATGGGACAAGGCTCGAGTGGAGCATAAACGCCGGCATGGACTGGTTGGGCCGAATGGCCTGTTTCTGTGCCGTATATCCGGTGTAATCCTATATATTTGTGGAACAGACATGGATCAATGATATTCAGCTGGAAACACATGCTCTTGGCCACGGTGCGGATTTTAACCGAGGACACTGTTCTGATGCACTGCATTCCTTAATCAGAGGGAGGAAACCTTCATCTTGTCTGCCTGACCTGCATTCAGACCCCAGAGCTGAAGGGGCCAGTGTTCTGAGAGCAGAGTGCTCGTGAACCGCCAGCAGTGATACAGGCGGTGGGTGCTTTTATGCTATTGGGAAGAGAGAGCGGAGCTGCATTGCAGTGTCAGATCTCCAGCACCTGACCTCACTCAACATCACCGCACTCTTTCGACCAGGGAAAACTGAGTAGCCACTGCTTCCTACTGCGTATTCCGTTTGGGATTATTTGACAATAAATTAGCGGTCAGCTTTGGGGCCCACATCGTGCCCCAACCCCATTCTGTGAAGCTCGCTACCACAAGGAGTAGTGTAGGTACATTCAAGGGGGAGCGAGACACACACATGAAGGAATAGAAGGTTATGCCGATAGGGTGAGATGAAAAGGGGTGGGAGGAGGCTCGTGTGGAGCCTAAACACTGGCATGCGTCAGATGGGCCGAATGGCCTGTTACCATGCTATATATTCTATGTAAGACTTATTTCTTCGCCGAAGCGGGCTGTTTGAATAATTCTCCCTCAGAATTTCCACTGGAGCAGCGGGCAGGGCTTTGGTGTGCGGTCGCACAGAGCGATGGAGTGCGGGCTTGCACGCCAGTCTCTACCAAGCAGCTGGGCGGAGGCCTGGCACTCCCTCACAGGGAGTCGGGGAGGTGGAATGGCGAGGCCTTGAGTTGTTCTTGTGCTAATTCATCCCGTGTAGGCAGTTGATTCAACTGCGCGCAGAGAGAGGGAGAGAGAGCGCATCATAGCTGAGGCCCTTATCCTGCCCACACGTACGTACACCTTCCAGCAGGGATCAGAACAGGGGGCGCCCTGCCTGGTACAGGCCCTGGGATCAGATCACCTGTCTGCCCCTACTGGTTGGGGACTGGTGCATGAAGTGAGGGATCGAACAGAAAGAGGGAAAAAAAGTGGGGGCAGGGTGTACAGGAAACTTTCTTTTAACCGGCACCTTAAAAAACCGGAGATCTCTCTTAACCGGCAACATTCAGCAGTAGGTTCAGGTAAGTTTTACTATATATTAGTGGCCGTGCAACCAGGGTTCCTGGATCTGTGGCCGTGTAACCGGGACTCCTGCACAAGTGCCGTGTAACCGGGACTCCTGCACCTGTGGCCGTGTAACCGGGGCTCCTGCGCCTGTGGCCGTGTACGGGGCTCTCGTACCTTGGTGAGTATACCTCTCTGCAATCCGGACTTTTTGATCAACCGTCGGTGCCGGATAAAAAAGAGTTTCCTGTACTTAGAGTTTCGAACAGAGAGCAAAAATACACGCAGATGCTGGAAATTTGAAATAAAACCAGAAATTGCTGGAGATCTGTGCAGAGAGTGGACAAGTGTGCACAGTTTTGGTCTCCTTATCTGAGGAATATTTGCCGTAGAGGCGGAGCAAGGAAGGTTCACTAGATCCCTGGGATGAGAGGGCTGTCCTATGAGGAGAGATTGAGTAGATTGGGCCGATACTCTCTGGAGTTTAGAAGAATGAGAGGTGATCTCATTGTAACATACAAGATTCTGAGGGGATTGACAGGGTAGATGCTGAGAGGCTGTTTCCCCCTGGCTGGAGGGTCTAAAACTAGGGGGGCACAGTCTCAGGATAAGGGGTCGGCCATTTAGGACTGAGATAAGGAGGAATTTCTTCACTCAGAGGGTTGTGAATCTTTGGAATTCTCTGCCCCAGAGGGCTGTGAATGCTGAGTCATTGAGTATATTCAAGGCTGAGATCGATAGATTTTTGGACTCTAGGGGAATCAAGGGATATGGGGATCAGGCAGAAAAGTGTAATTGAGGTCGAAGATCAGCCACTATCTTGTTGAATGGTGGAGCAGGCTCGAGGGGCCGTGTGGCCGACTCCTGCTCCTAATTCTTACGTTCTTATGTTCTTAAGTCAAATTTTCAGCTGTGCACCCTTGAACTGGTGAAGGATCTACACCTCAAACAGTGACTTGTCTGTGTCCTCCAGAAAAGCTTCAAATTGGTCACATATCTATTCATTGGTTACTCTTAATTAATTTCAAGAATTACGCACTGAAGGCAGTTCTGAATCAGAAAGAGGGAGTCTGCTCAGTGGGCCCTGGAAGCACCCCTGGGATCAGGGGCTTGCGTCACTTATGAGTACACGGTCCTTTACAGGTAGATCCTGCGCAGGTCGCCTGGTGATGTGATGGTGTTACACTGCGGACACAGCTTCTTTGATCCCTGTAATGAGCAGAGAACAGAATTAGAACATAAGAAATAGGAGCAGGAATAGGCCATTTGGCCCCTCGAGCCTGCTCCGCCATTCAATAAGATCATGGCTGATCTTGGGCTCAAAGCCACTTCCCTGCCCGCTCCCCATAACCCTTCACTCCCTTATCTTGCAAAAATCTGTCTATCTCCACCTTAAATGTATTTAATGACCCAGCGTCCACGGCTCTCCGGGGCAGAGAATTCCACAGATTTACGACCCTCTGGGAGAAGAAATTCCTCCTCATCTCAGTTCTAAAAAATGCGACCCTTTATTCTGAAACTATGCCCCCGAGTTCTAGATTTCCCCACGAGGGGAAACATCCTCTCTGTATCTACCTTGCCGAGCCCCCTCGGTATCTTATATGTTTCAATAAGATCACCTCTCATTCTTCTAAATTCCAATGAGTATAGGCCCAACCTGCTCAACCTTTCCTCATAAGTCAACCCCCTGATCTCAAGAATCAACCGAGTGAATCGTCTCTGAACTGCCTCCAATGCAAGTATATCCTTCCTTAAATAAGGAGACCAAAAACTGTACGCAGTACTCCAGGTGTGGTCTCACCAGCGCCCTGTACAGTTGTAGCAGGACTTCCCTGCTTTTATATTCCAATCCCCTGCAATAAAGGCCAACATTCCATTTGCCTTTTTGATTACTTGTTGTACCTGCATGCTAACTTTTTGTGTTTCATGCACAAGGACCCCCAGTTTCCTCTGAACTGTAGCATTTTGTAATTAAGGGATTTGCATGTTTTTACACACTTTTCTTGGTCTGTTTTCAGAATATAGCAGTTACAATGGCTCAATGTCAGACTCATATCCTGGCATTCAACCCTCAGCTTCCTTACACTCAGCAAAAGGAAAGTCCAACCCTAGGGAAAGGGAGACCAGCCCCACGGTAAAAGGGATGATCAGTGCTAGAGGAAGGAAAGACCGCTCCTATGATAGGGGAGGAGGGACCAGCCCTAGGGGAAGGGGTAATCATAGAAACATAGGATCATAGAAAGTTACAGCACGGAAGGAGGCCATTCGGCCCAGCGTGTCTGTGCCGGCCGACAAAGAGCTATCCAGCCTAATCCCACTTCCCAGCTCTTGGTCCGTAGCCCTGCAGGTTACAGCATCCCAAGTGCACATCCAAGTACTTTTTAAATGTGATGAGGGTTCCTGCCTCTACCACCCTTTCAGGCAGTGAGTTCCAGACCCCCACAACCCTCTGGGTGAAGAAATTTCCCCTCAAATCCCCTTCCACCAATTACTTTAAATCTGTGCCCCCTGGTTTTTGACCCCTCTGCTAAGGGAATTAGATCCTTCCTATCCACTTTATCTAGGCCCCTCACAATTTTATACACCTCAATAAGGTCTCCCCTCAGCCTCCTCCGTTACAAGGAAAACAAACCCAGCCTATCCAGTCTTTCCTCATAGCTAAGATTCTCTACTCCCGGCAACATCCTTGTAAATCTGCTCAATTCAATTCAATTCAATTCAATTTTATTTGTCATATATGCAGCAGACGTGTGTACTGCACAATGAAATGTTGATTTTTACGAGTCCTCCCAACATTGGAATAAATATGGCATAACAACTGTACCCCCTCTAGTGCAATCACATCTTTCCTGTAATATGGTGACCAGAACTGCACGCAGTACGGGTAACAGTACGGGTAACAGTACGGGTAACAGTACGGGTAGCAGTACGGGTAGCAGTACGGGTAACAGTACGGGTAACAGTACGGGTAACAGTACGGGTAACAGTACGGGTAACTAGCCCTATGATAGGGAAAGGGGAGACTAGCCTTAGGGCAAGCGGAGTGCAGCCCTAGGGGAAGAGGAGACCAGCCCTACGGTAGGGAAAGGGGAGTCCAACCTCTCAATGCCCACCGTACATTGCATGGAGCCACACTGGCTTTCTCAGTGCCCATTCAGAGTGCCACTCCTGCCCATTGTACCCAGGACCACTGGGGCAGGGTGGAGTTGCCAGCCCTTTATGCTGTGCTGGACATTTATTACAGAAGCAGTTCACCACACGGACACAAGATCCTGTTAACTCACGGTGAGTAAAGGACTGATCCATACCGACCACACTGCCTCAGCTTCGATCCCTGGTCTGTGCCAAGTTCGCTAATCCCAGAAGGGGGGGAGGTAGCAGATGAAGTCCAATAATTACGATAGCAAAATACTGCGGATGCTGGAAATCCGAAATAACAACAGAAAATGCCGGAAACACTCAGCAGGTCAGGCAGCATCGGTGGAGAGAGAAACAGAGTTAACGTTTCAGGTCGAGAACCTTTCGTCAGAACTGGGAAAAAGCCTGTTGTACAGGACTCTAGGTGGATATTCCCTGTCACAATGAGCTGATTGACTGAATACAGAAGGGCTCCCAGTCTTTTTTTCCAGTTCTGACGAAAGGTCATCGACCTGAAACGTCAACTTTGTTTCTCTCTCCACGGATGCTGCCTGGCCTGCTGAGTGTTTCCAGCATTTTCTGTTGTTAAGTCCAATAATTAGCCTGAGTGCCCCTGAGTTGGGAAGTGGAAAATCAGCCACTTTATGTTCCTGACCCCTGTCCATTGACCCCTGCTGGGAATGGTATGTAGGATGTGGCGGCGATGCCAAGCTGATATACCAGTTGAACAACCTATTGACCATAACGATGGAGGCGCACATGTGAAGAATGGCCACGTTGGGTAAGGTAGCAAAGGGTGCCCATGGAATTGACCCCAACAAGAATTATCATCTCCAGCAGAGAAATTTGTAAAGAATGATATCATCAGAAAGATTATAGTAGGTTAGTTCTCCCTGCAGTTTATGTGAGAATGAAAGTCTTTCCATTGAGGAAGCGGTTAAGCATATTTCACAACTGGAAAAAGTTCACTTTTAATGTTTATCTTGGGTGTGTCCATGTCCTCACCAAGGTTCGGAGCCAGCATTCCTCACAGTGAATGTGCCAACACTGGATTGACGCCAAAGGCACTGAGTATGATCCCTAGAGAGGGAGAGAGAGAGAATGAGACGTGGAAAAAGCTTGTGTTCACTTTCTGGAACTGCTCATTTCATTCGTTTACTTCTGGTGAAGCGAAGCAACTTATATTTGAAGCTGACCATCAACCATGTAATGAAGGTTCTAGTATTTGTGATATCAAGACTGGGAGCCCTTCTGTATTCTGTCAATTAGCTCAGTGTGACAGCGAATATCCACCTAGAGTCCTGTACAACACATGTTGCCATTGAGTAAATGAGGAGCAACGTGATCATGACCCGGAGCGCTAGAAGGTCCCAGCCATGGTCCATCACTACAGACACTCACCCATAGACCTGCTCCATCACTGATATACATTCAACCATAGACCTGCTCCATCACTGATAGATACTCACCCATAGACCTCCTCCATCACTGATAGACACTCACCCATAGTCCTGCTCTATCACTACAGACACTCACCCATAGACCTCCTCCATCACTGATAGACACTCACCCATAGACCTGCTCCATCACTGATAGACACTCACCCATAGACCTCCTCCATCACTGATAGACACTCACCCATAGACCTGCTCCATCACTGATAGACACTCACCCATAGACCTGCTCCATCACTACAGATACTTACCCATTGACCTGCTCCATCACTATACATACTCACCCATAGACCTGCTCCATCACTACAGATACTCACCCATAGACCTGCTCCATCACTGATAGACACTCACCCATAGACCTGCTCCATCACTGATAGACACTCACCCATAGACCTGCTCCATCACTTATAGACATTCAACCATAGACCTGCTCCATCACTGATAGACACTCGCCCATAGACCTGCTCCATCACTGATAGACACTCACCCATAGACCTCCTCCATCACTGATAGACACTCACCCATAGACCTGCTCCATCACTTATAGACACTCACCCATAGGCCTGCTCCATCACTGATAGACACTCACCCATAGACCTGCTCCATCACGACAGATACTCACCCATAGACCTGCTCCATCACTGATAGACACTCACCCATAGACCTCCTCCATCACTGATAGACACTCACCCATAGACCTGCTCCATCACTGATAGACACTCACCCATAGACCTGCTCCATCACTACAGATACTCACCCATAGACCTGCTCCATCACTACAGACACTCACCCATAGACCTGCTCCATCACTGATAGACACTCACCCATAGACCTGCTCCATCACTACAGATACTCACCCATAGACCTGCTCCATCGCTACAGACACTCACCCATAGACCTGCTCCATCACTTATAGACATTCAACCATAGACCTGCTCCATCACTACAGATACTCACCCATAGACCTGCTCCATCACTGATAGACACTCACCCACAGACCTGCTCCATCACTACAGACACTCACCCATAGACCTGCTCCATCACTGATAGACACTCACCCATAGACCTGCTCCATCACTACAGACACTCACCCATAGACCTGCTCCATCACTACAGACACTCACCCATAGACCTGCTCCATCACTGATAGACACTCGCCCATAGACCTGCTCCATCACTGATAGACATTCACCCATAGACCTGCTCCATCACTACAGACACTCACCCATAGACCTGCTCCATCACTGATAGACACTCACCCATAGACCTGCTCCATCACTACAGACACTCACCCATAGACCTGCTCCATCACTACAGACACTCACCCATAGACCTGCTCCATCACTGATAGACACTCACCCATAGACCTGCTCCATCACTGATAGACACTCACCCACAGACCTGCTCCATCACTACAGACACTCACCCATAGACCTGCTCCATCACTGATAGACACTCACCCATAGACCTGCTCCATCACTACAGACACTCACCCATAGACCTGCTCCATCACTGATAGACACTCACCCATAGACCTGCTCCATCACTGATAGACACTCACCCATAGACCTGCTCCATCACTGATAGACACTCACCCATAGACCTGCTCCATCACTATACATACTCACCCATAGACCTGCTCCATCACTGATAGACACTCACCCATAGACCTGCTCCATCACTGATAGACACTCACCCATAGACCTGCTCCATCACTATACATACTCACCCATAGACTGTTAAGTATGTGTATTGTATTGAACAATTAACACAAAGACTTAAACGTATAACTCAAACAGGTCTTTACTGGTTGGAGGTAGGGACTATACATAGGTCTTTACTTCGTGCCCACAGGCGGGAACTGAGGGGGATCAGTACCCACAGTACTATTTATACCCCTATGGCCAGGAGTGGTACTGCGTATCACTACGCCCAACAAGTAGTGCAGTCCTGTCCATAGGTTCAAAGTAGCACACATATTACATACACAACATTCCTCCCATCCTAGCTTTACAGTCATCTCCCCATTTAACATAACGTAATAACATATATACATATATAACTTCAGGTTTACATAACAGAATAACATAGATACATAGATAACTTCATGTCAAAACAGATCACAGATTCAGTCTCTGCGGAAAACAGTTCACAGATTCAATCTCTGTGGTGTAGTCCGTTCACGTTGCTGGAGTGACTCATTCAATAGTCCTTCCATGGATTTAACAGTTTGAACTTCCGAACTGAATTGGCTCCGTTCGGAGGGACCACGTGTGTGATCTGGTAGAGGTGATAATGGTTCAGATGGGTCATCTTCTGTTTTTACTTTTCCTTTTCTGCTTCTTGGAGACTCTCTGGGCTCCATTGTCAGCTGCCACAGCTGCCAGCTGCATGCGCAGTTCCTCCTTCTCTTCCTCCTGTTTCCGTCGTAGAGCCAGCTTCTCCCGATGTTCCGTAGACTTTTGGTGCTCCTCCATGATTTCTGCACTTTGGGAGTCGAAGTTACAAGCTGGGCAGGACAGGACATCGTAATATTCGGTGTCGTCCTGAGCTAGACCAGTGAGAGGGTCGTCTATTTCCTCCATACCCAGCTGGACATTAGCCAGCTCTTGTTCCAAATCCAGACATCTTTCCTGAAGAGACTTCTTCATGTGTACCTCTGCATCCAGCTTTTTCTGGGCTTTCAGCAAGTCGTTTACTAGTGACCTCATTTGTGATTTTAATACTTCAACTTCCTTTGGAGATTGATTGATCGGACTATGCAATCCCTCTACCGGAGCAGCTGTTTCAGCGGTCTGTTGTTCTACGTTGACGTGAGTCAGCGTACTTTTGGCATCCAAGGGCTGCTCTGTTGCAGTCATCTCAGTCTGTGTTGCCACCTCAGCTCTTCCAATAACCTTTGAGAGCTCCGAACCCCTTTCGTTTGAATATTGAAGTTCATGTTCAAGTTTTTCCCATTTCAGAGTCCTGTCCTTCAGCATATGCAGGAGTTGGCTGACCGTTAACTCCTCTGACATCAGACGTTTTGTGTGCTCCTGCTCCATTTTCTCCATCAGCTGCTTCTGTTGTCTTTCCAGATTCTCCAACTCTATATCAAAGAACTCTTTTGTTGCATTCAACTCTTGCTCAAAACGGCGAAGCATTTGTTCTAATTGCTGTTGTAGTTTGAAATGGAGTTGAGTTCGAGCCCGGTGTCCCTCAGAAATGGGCACATCAGTAGACTTGCCAGACTCAGAATCCACAGTTAAACTATGTTGTTGTTGCTCAGTGGAATTCTGTGCTGAAACTTTGTCTTTTGCACCTGAGTTGGGCTTACCATCATCCGTTCCAGAGTCTGGGCCGACTATCTTCACCGAGTTCTCACTCGTTATTGTTTGTAGGAAATGCCAGTCCATATTCATTTTCCTAATCCACTCCCGTCCTAGTAGTGGAGGACCTCCTTCAGATATCACATATAAGTCCATTATTTGACTGTCTTCGCCCTTGTGGACCACTGCAACCTCTATTTTCCCGATGGGGTACACTCTTTGCCCCGTGTATGTTTTCAATATAATCCCCGTATCCTGTAGGGGAATATGCTGGAATAACTTTCCGTAATCTTTCTTATTTATGACCGTCAATGCCGATCCAGTGTCCAATTCCAGTTTTACTTGGACTCCTTCTATCTGAAGAGTGACCCAAATTGTCTGGAGGTCTGCACCCTTACCAGCGTTGAGTACTCTTAAGCTAGCCAGTTCATTACAGCTTAAGCTAGCCAGTTCATTACTGCTAGCATCTGAATCGGACTCCTGTTCGGTCACCTTGTGTACCTTTGCGTATTTTCCTTGCGGTGACTTCTTGTTGCTGGTCTTCTTCCCTGACCTGCATACTCTAGCTATATGTCCAAGCCTACCACAAGTTCTACATTCTTGGTTTTTAAACCAACACTGGTTCTGATCATGCGTTGTCTTTCCACAACGATAACATTTGCCAGAACTCACACCCAATTTGTGTGCACTGAGCTCCGGTGACCGTAGCTGCATTACTGCCGTGCCTCTCGCTGCGGCTTCGTGTGCTGCTGCCATAGTGACCGCCTTCTCAAGCGTCAGCTCATTCTCCTCGAGCAGTCGCTTTTGTGTATCCTGTTTAAATAAACCACACACAAATTTGTCTCGAAGTGCCTCTGTCAATCCCGTTCCAAACTGGCAATATTTCGCTAATTTACGCAATTCCAGCAAATATTCAGCATTGCTTTCATGCTGTAGCTGCCTTCTGTCGTAAAATTTAAATCGTTCCGCTAGCATCAGCGGCGTGGGGTTTAGATGATCTTTCAGGACAGTAACAATCTCATCGAACGTCTTATCCGCCGGTTCATCTGGTGATAACAGGTGTTTCAATTGCCCGTATGTCTTCGCACCCATTAAATTTAATAATGTTAGTGCTTTATCAGCCTCACGAATTTTATTGGCCTTACAATAATTTTTAACTCGTTCAACATATATGGCCCAATCTTCGATGTCACTATCAAAGTTGCTAATATTCCCGTGTTTAGGCATTGTAGTACTTTATCAGATTTGCAATTTCTCAGATTTTTTTTTTTTTACTGTTATCCAAGATGGCGGCTTCCCGCTCTTGCCGTCGTCCTCCGCCCACAAAATGGCGGTTTTCCCGCTTCTGCCTTCTTCCCCAGCGGTTTTCCCGTGAAAAATGGCGGCTTTCCCGCGCTTCTCGCTCTCCCCGCCCACTTCAATGGCGGTTTTCCCGCGCTTCTCGTCGCTGACTTTCAGCCCGACTGCGGCTCTTATCTCCTGTGCGATCGCTGGTGCGCCGCCCGCCCGAAACGGTTCTCAGCCCTTATCACCGGTGCGATCACTGGCCCGCTAAGCGCCTCCCGCTTGAAGCGGCTCCCGGCCTCTGGCTCACCCGCTCGGCGGCTCTTGCTCGCTCCCTCCCGGGCTCTGGCTTACCCGCTCGCGCCCTCAGTGTCTGCCGACGCTGCGCCTTCCAGCCCGAGTGCGGCCCTTATCAGGGATTTCGATCGATTGCCCTTCTACCTCCGACTTCCCCCAGCCCTGTCTTTGCAGCCAACGCTGCTTGGCTTACCCACCACCGAGGTTGAAAAAGCTGCAGGATGTCTTCTGTCCTCCCGTTTTCAGTCGTTGATGGAGGCTTCAGGGTCCTAATGCCTGTCGCTTCCAGTCGCTGGAAGCTGTCAGGATTTCTGCTGCCCTTCAGTTTTCAGTGGGGTGTTGAGGATTGGAACCTCTCTTCAACGTCCTGTCTTTGGACGAAGCCGCTGTGGAATAACTGCCGCAGGGTTCGAACCGACTCGTCGCCAGTGTTAAGTATGTGTATTGTATTGAACAATTAACACAAAGACTTAAACGTATAACTCAAACAGGTCTTTACTGGTTGGAGGTAGGGACTATACATAGGTCTTTACTTCATGCCCACAGGCGGGAACTGAGGGGGATCAGTACCCACAGTACTATTTATACCCCTATGGCCAGGAGTGGTACTGCGTATCACTACGCCCAACAAGTAGTGCAGTCCTGTCCATAGGTTCAAAGTAGCACACATATTACATACACAACATAGACCTGTTCCATCACTGATAGACATTCACTCATAGACTTGCTCCATCACTACAGATACTCACCCATAGACCTGCTCCATCACTGATAGACACTCACCCATAGACCTGCTCCATCACTACTGACACTCACCCATAGACCTGCTCCATCACTGATAGACACTCACCCATAGACCTGCTCCATCACTGATAGACACTCACCCATAGACCTGCTCCATCACTACAGACACTCACCCATAGACCTGCTCCATCACGACAGACACTCACCCATAGACCTGCTCCATCACTACAGACACTCACCCATAGACCTGCTCCATCACGACAGACACTCACCCATAGACCTGCTCCATCACTGCAGACACTCACCCATAGACCTGCTCCATCACTGATAGACACTCACCCATAGACCTGCTCCTTCACTACAGACACTCACCCATAGACCTGCTCCATCACTTATAGACATTCAACCATAGACGAGCTCCATCACTGATAGACACTCGCCCATAGACCTGCTCCATCACTGATAGACACTCACCCATAGACCTCCTCCATCACTGATAGACACTCACCCATAGACCTGCTCCATCACTTATAGACACTCACCCATAGACCTGCTCTATCACTACAGACACTCACCCATAGACCTGCTCCATCACTGATAGACACTCCCCCATAGACCTGCTCCATCACTATACATACTCACCCATAGACCTGCTCCATCACTGATAGACACTCACCCATAGACCTGCTCCATCACTGATAGACACTCACCCATAGACCTGCTCCATCACTACAGACACTCACCCATAGACCTGCTCCATCACTACAGACACTCACCCATAGACCTGCTCCATCACTGATAGACACTCACCCATAGACCTGCTCCATCACTGATAGACACTCACCCATAGACCTGCTCCATCACTACTGACACTCACCCATAGACCTGCTCCATCACTGATAGACACTCACCCATAGACCTGCTCCATCACTATACATACTCACCCATAGACCTGCTCCATCACTGATAGACATTCACTCATAGACTTGCTCCATCACTACAGATACTCACCCATAGACCTGCTCCATCACTGATAGACACTCACCCATAGACCTGCTCCATCACTGATAGACACTCACCCATAGACCTGCTCCATCACTACAGACACTCACCCATAGACCTGCTCCATCACGACAGACACTCACCCATAGACCTGCTCCATCACTACAGACACTCACCCATAGACCTGCTCCATCACTACAGACACTCACCCATAGACCTGCTCCATCACTGATAGGCACTCACCCATAGACCTGCTCCTTCACTACAGACACTCACCCATAGACCTGCTCCTTCACTACAGACACTCACCCATAGACCTGCTCCATCACTGATAGACACTCACCCATAGACCTGCTCCATCACTGATAGACACTCACCCATAGACCTGCTCCATCACTTATAGACACTCACCCATAGACCTGCTCCATCACTGATAGACACTCACCCATAGGCCTGCTCCATCACTGATAGACACTCACCCATAGACCTGCTCCATCACTACAGACACTCACCCATAGACCTGCTCCATCACTACAGACACTCACCCATAGACCTGCTCCATCACTGATAGACACTCACCCACAGACCTGCTCCATCACTACAGACACTCACCCATAGACCTGCTCTATCACTGATAGACACTCACCCATAGACCTGCTCTATCACTACAGATACTCACCCATAGACCTGCTCCATCACTACAGACACTCACCCATAGACCTGCTCCATCACTGATAGACACTCGCCCATAGACCTGCTCCATCACTGATAGACATTCACCCATACACCTGGTCCATCACAACAGATACTCACCCATAGACCTGCTCCATCACTGATAGACACTCACCCATAGACCTGCTCCATCACTGATAGACACTCACCCATAGGCCTGCTCCATCACTGATAGACACTCACCCATAGACCTGCTCCATCACTGATAGACACTCACCCATAGACCTGCTCCATCACTGATAGACACTCACCCATGGACCTGCTCCATCACTGATAGACATTCACCCATAGACCTGCTGCATCACTGATAGACACTCACCCATAGACCTGCTCCATCACTGATAGACACTCACCCATAGACCTGCTCCATCACTACAGACACTCACCCATAGACCTGCTCCATCACTGATAGACACTCACCCACAGACCTGCTCCATCACTACAGACACTCACCCATAGACCTGCTCCATCACTGATAGACACTCACCCATAGACCTGCTCCATCGCTACAGACACTCACCCATAGACCTGCTCCATCACTGATAGACACTCACCCACAGACCTGCTCCATCACTACAGACACTCACCCATAGACCTGCTCCATCACTGACGGACACTCACCCATAGACCTGCTCCATCACTACAGACACTCACCCACAGACCTGCTCCATCACTACAGACACTCACCCATAGACCTGCTCCATCACTGATAGACACTCACCCACAGACCTGCTCCATCACTACAGACACTCACCCATAGACCTGCTCCATCACTACAGACACTCACCCATAGACCTGCTCCATCACTACAGACACTCACCCATAGACCTGCTCCATCACTGATAGACACTCACCCATAGACCTGCTCCATCACTGATAGACACTCACCCATAGACCTGCTCCATCACTGATAGATACTCACCCATAGACCTGCTCCATCACTGATAGACACTCACCCATAGACCTGCTCCATCACTACAGACACTCACCCATAGACCTGCTCCATCACTGATAGACACTCACCCATAGACCTGCTCCATCACTACAGACACTCACCCATAGACCAGCTCCATCACTGATAGACACTCACCCATAGACCTGCTCCATCACTACAGACACTCACCCATAGACCTGCTCCATCACTGATAGACACTCGCCCATAGACCTGCTCCATCACTACAGACACTCACCCATAGACCTGCTCCATCACTGATAGACACTCACCCATAGACCTGCTCCATCACTGATAGACACTCACCCATAGACCTGCTCCATCACTACAGACACTCACCCATAGACCTGCTCCATCACTGATAGACACTCACCCATAGACCTGCTCCATCACTGATAGACACTCACCCATAGACCTGCTCCATCACTGATAGATACTCACCCATAGACCTGCTCTATCACTACACTCACCCATAGACCTGCTCCATCACTGATAGACACTCACCCATGGACCTGCTCCATCACTGATAGACACTCACCCATAGACCTGCTCCATCACTGACAGACACTCACCCATAGACCTGCTCTATCACTACAGACACTCACCCATAGACCTGCTCCATCACTGATAGACACTCACCCATAGACCTGCTCCATCACTGACAGACACTCACCCATAGACCTGCTCTATCACTACAGACACTCACCCATAGACCTGCTCCATCACTGATAGACACTCACCCATAGACCTGCTCCATCACTGATAGACATTCACCCATAGACCTGCTCCATCACTGATAGACATTCACCCATAGACCTGCTCCATCACTACAGACACTCACCCATAGACCTGCTCCATCACTGATAGACACTCACCCATAGACCTGCTCCATCACTGATAGACACTCACCCATAGACCTGCTCCATCACTGATAGACACTCACCCATAGACCTGCTCCATCACTACAGACACTCACCCATAGACCTGCTCCATCACTGATAGACACTCACCCATAGACCTGCTCCATCACTACAGACACTCACCCATAGACCTGCTCCATCACTGATAGACACTCACCCATAGACCTGCTCCATCACTGCAGACACTCACCCATAGACCTGCTCCATCACTGATAGACACTCACCCATAGACCTGCTCCATCACTACAGACACTCACCCATAGACCTGCTCCATCACTACAGACACTCACCCATAGACCTGCTCCATCACTGATAGACACTCACCCATAGACCTGCTCCATCACTACAGACACTCACCCATAGACCTGCTCCATCACTACAGACACTCACCCATAGACCTGCTCCATCACTGATAGACACTCACCCATAGACCTGCTCCATCACTGATAGACACTCACCCATAGACCTGCTCCATCACTACAGACACTCACCCATAGACCTGCTCCATCACTGATAGACACTCACCCATAGACCTGCTCCATCACTACAGACACTCACCCATAGACTTGCTCCATCACTACAGATACTCACCCATAGACCTGCTCCATCACTGATAGACATTCACCCATAGACCTGCTCCATCACTACTGACACTCACCCATAGACCTGCTCCATCACTGATAGACACTCACCCATAGACCTGCTCCATCACTACAGACACTCACCCATAGACCTGCTCCATCACTACAGACACTCACCCATAGACCTGCTCCATCACTACAGACACTCACCCATAGACCTGCTCCTTCACTACAGACACTCACCCGTAGACCTGCTCCTTCACTACAGACACTCACCCATAGACCTGCTCCTTCACTACAGACACTCACCCATAGACCTGCTCCATCACTTATAGACATTCAACCATAGACCTGCTCCATCACTACAGACACTCACCCATAGACCTGCTCCATCACTGATAGACACTCACCCACAGACCTGCTCCATCGCTGATAGACACTCACCCATAGACCTGCTCAATCACTGATAGATACTATTTCAGTCAGCAAATGTGGAGAGATTGACTAAACTTGTATTTTTCCCTGCCTGCCTGATTGGCTCCCAGTTCATTCCAGTTTCTATTGAATGGCCCTGTAATAAAGAAAAACCTCTTGGGAAACAGTTTGACGAAGAGGAAGAAATTCTGTGGAATTTCGTTTTAGGTTGCTCACCTCACTCAGAAAGAAAAACTACATTGGGTAGAATCCCTGCCAGCAGAGATTCCAAATGGCTCAGGTGAATGGGACGAAATGGCTTTTCCTCATTCCATAGGTGCATAGGAACAGGAGGTTTTTTCATTCAGTGATGGGATGTGGGTGTCGCTGGCAAGACCGGCATTTATTGCCCATCCCTAGTTGCCCCTCGAGAAGGTGGTGGTGAGCCTCCTTCTTGAACCGCTGCAGTCCGTGTGGTGAAGGTGCTCCCACAGTGCTGTTAGGGAGGGAGTTCCAGGATTTTGACCCAGCGACGATGAAGGAACGGCCGATATATTTCTAAGTCAGGATGGTGTGTGACTTGGAGGGGAACTTGGAGGTGGTGATATTCCCATGCGCCTGCTGCCCTTGTCCTTCTAGATGGTAGAGGTCGCGGGTTTGGGAGGTGCTGCCGAAGAAGCCTTGACGAGTTGCTGCAGTGCATCTTGTAGATGGTACACACTGCAGCCACGGTGCGCCGGTGGTGGAAGGAGTGAATGTTTAAGGTGGTGGATGGGGTGCCAATCAAGCGGGCTGCTTTGTCCTGGATGGTGTTGAGTTTCTTGAGTGTTGTTGGAGCTGCACTCATCCAGGCAAGTGGAGAGTATTCCATCACACTCCTGACTTGTGCCTTGTAGATGGTGGAAAGGCTCTGGGGAGTAAGGCCATTCAGCCCCTCGATCCTGTTCCGCCATTCAATTAGATGATTGGTTGATCTGTATCTCAATGCCAGACCGTCTCACCTTCCTTTTTGCCACCTTTAACAATCAGTTGAATCAATTGAAATTCTTGAGTGAAGATCAGAAGCGATTCGCAGACTCTGAACTAGACTTCAGAGCACCTTCTGTGCCCTTGTTCCTCTGGGAAAGGAGTAAAGTAATACACGTGGGAGTTTTACTGGGCGGGAAGTTGAATGCTGCCACCCACGTTGGACCTGTTCTCAGAGAGTGCTTGCCTTGGGGAGGGGTTGGGAACTGATTTTGGTGACGACATTATCTCAGTCAGGCCTCCCGATGATCTGATATTGGCAGCGGCGATGGTGGATAAGTCTTACGGGTCCGCTTACCTTCTCTCTTGGCAGAAGGAGCCTTCTTGGGAGTGGCCAAGCCTCAAGGCGAGGGAGTCACAACACAGATAATTGGAGGAAAGAACGATAGCTTAAGAAAAGATGATGTCACCTTCATTTGTTCAGCTGCTGAATCCGTGCAGTTGACACGGTTAACTCCTCGAAACTGGCTCAGTTCAGCTTCCTAACAGAATAAAGAAACTGCAAGGCTCAGGGGAGCCAGCACAGCCTGTTCCAGCTTGCTGTACTTCAAAGAGCGAGTCTCACTATTGTAGCCCCTTTTAAATAAGCAAACTATTACCAAAGATTCGTTTTTCCCTGAAACCTCCTTCTCCCACCTCCTCTGAAGGTACAATCAGAAGTGTTACACCTCGCCCCCTACAGGCCCTGCAATATTTTGTTTTTTATTCACATCTGGGATGTGGGCGTCGCTGGCAAGGCCAGCACTTATTGCCCGTCCCTAATTGCCCTTGAGAAGGTGGTGGTGAGCTGCCTTCTTGAACCACTGCAGTCCGTGTGGTGAAGGTGCTCCCACAGTGCTGTTACGGAGGGAGTTCCAGGATTTTGACCCAGCGACGATAAAGGATTGGCGATATATTTCTAAGTCAGGATGGTGTGTGACTTGGAGGGGAACTTGGAGGTGGTGGTGTTCCCATGCGCCTGCTACCCTTGTCCTTCTAGGTGGAAGAGGTCGCGGGTTTGGGAGGTGCTGCCGAAGAACCCTTGGCAAGTTGCTGCAGCGCATCTTGTAGATGGTACACACTGCAGCCACGGTGCGCCGGGGGTGGAGGGAGTGAATGTTTAAGGTGATGGATGGGGTGCCAATCAAGCGGTCTGCTTTGTCCTGGATGGTGTCGAGCTTCTTGAGTGTTGTTGGAGCTGCACTCATCCAGGCAAGTGGAGAGTATTCCATCACACTCTTTTACTTGTGCCTTGTAGATGGTGGAAAATCTTTGGGGAGTCAGGAGGTGAGACACTCGCCGCAGAATACCCAGCCTCTGACCTGCTCTTGTTGCCACAGTATTGAACATCTCCTGCCTTGTTCTTAAATGAGCGACACAGAATGCCCTTTGCTTAGTTAATGTTTGGTCGTCTTCTGAAAACCCCTTTAGGATCCGGTTTAAAGGTTCCAGGCGTCCTCACCCCCCACTACCTCGCCCAAAAGTCCATCCTTCGTATGTGAGCCTTGAGAGTGAGCACCAGCTATTCGACCGTGGAAGGCACCACAGCTGAGCTCGAGCCTGTCCTCGCTCAAGGCCTTGCCAGCAGAAGTCACCGTTTATTCGGCGGACTAATTTGTGCCTTCCGTAGCCCTGGCGCGCTGGTCGGGCAGAGAGCGCTGACTCAACTGAACTCATTAGGGCGGCAGCTGGGGCCTTGCAATTAGCCTCAGTGCCATTGGCCTCGGAAGAGGGGAAAAAAATCATTTAGAGTCAGCGCCTTCAGAAGAGGTGGGAGGCAAATGGGAACCAACGTATTTAACAACAACCGCACTGGCTCCTTACCATACACACGTGGCACCTGTACACTTCTCTCCGCAGCAACTTCTGTGACAGCTCACTGATTCGTGCTTTCAAGATTTCCGATGTTACTCCTCTCTCCTCATCCGTGCTCATCATTCTGTAGAGGGTGGAACAAGTTGAAGCTGAAATTTCTTGAAATGTGGCTACAGTGAAACCCATCCTGAAGCCCATCCTGTACACCAAGACCACCTCTAGATTAGCACCAACCTGTACAATGGCACAACTTGGGCTCAGTGAGCTGCCCCCCCCCCCGGCTAAAGTTCTCACCTGCACGGGAAGGCCATGGTATCAGACCACATGAGTACGAAGCCCAAAAGTACAATGGGAACCACCCCCCTCCCCTCCCCCAATTAACGTGACCACCTATTCAGAGTCCCACTTCAGCACAAAAATCTAGGCTGACTCTCCCAGTGCAGTGCTGAGGGAGCGCCACACTGTCGGAAGTGCCGTCTTACAATGAAGCGTTAAACCGAGGCCCCGTCTGCTCTCTCAGGTGGACGTAAAAGATCCCGCAGCACTATTTCAAAGGAGAGCAGGGGAGTTAACCCCTATGTCCTAGCCGCTATTTATCCCTCAATCAACATTGCGAAAACAGATAATCTGGTTGTGATCACATTGCTTTTTGTGGGATCTTGCTGTGTGCAATTTTGGCTGCCGTGTTTCCTACATTACAACAGTGACTACGCTTCAACAAGTACAATATTAAATCCTCCAACATGAGCTCTGGGAGAATGGAGCACAGCAGAGACCTTGGGTCTGACCTCAATAGCCCTTGATTAGACCTGGATCATTAAACTTATTGCTGGGGCTGATGGTAGATGAACACTACCTCTATGGTATAAAAACCGAAAATGCTGGAAACACTCAGCAGGCCAGTCAAAAAGTACTTCATTGGCTTTAAAGTGCTTTGGGATGTCCTGAGGTCATGAAAAGCGCTATAGAAATGCAAGTCTTTCTTACTTTTCTTTCTATATAAGACCCATAGATGTAGATAGATGTTCTGCCGAAAAGTCATGGACCTGAAACGTTAACTCTGTTTCTCTCTCCACAGATGCTGCCTCACCTGCTGAGTGTTTCCAGCGTTTTCGGTTTTTATACCATAGAGGTAGTGTTCATCTACCATCAGCCCCAGCAATAAGTTTAATGATCCAGGTCTAATCAAGGGCTATTGAGGTCAGACCCAAGGTCTCTGCTGTGCTCCATTCTCCCAGAGCTCATGTTGGAGGATTTAATATTGTACTTGTTTACGTGAATTTCTTTATTGCCAATGGGATCGGTGACCTGCAGCATTGGCTGCTGAGAGCTACAGTCACGAAGTGTCTCCGCGCCACTCCCGCTCTGACCTCTCTGTCCTCGGCCTCTTGCATTGTTCCAACGAAGCTCAACGTAAGCTCGAGGAACAGCAGCTCATCTTTCGATTAGGCACTTTACAGCCTGCCGGACTCAACATTGAGTTCAACAATTTCAAACCATAACCTCGGCCCCTATGTTTTCTTTTTTCTCTCGCATGACTCTGCCATCGCCATTTACACCTCATCTAGAGCCATCTTTTGTTTCTTAACTTGTCCCATTACCATCTCCTTTTACCTCGCACCATCATCCCGTTTGTCTTTTAATCTCTCCTGCCTTCCATCCTATCACAGACCTTCCCTTTTGTTCTTTCCTCCCCTCCTCCCTTTCCCTGCCCCATATCTGCTTAAAAATCTGTTACTTCTCCAACTTTTTCCAGTTCTGAGGAAGGGTCATCGACCTGAAACGTTAACTCTGTTTCTCTCTCTATCCACAGATGCTGCCTGACCTGCTGAGTGTTTCCAGCATTGTCTGGTGTGGGTTGTGTTTTATTAGTTACCGGAGTTGCATCTCTAGGTGGCTGAGCCTCTTTCCTGCTGATAGGATTTCTCTTGTTGGTTGACTAGCCCTCAACCCAACATTTAAAAAAACAGTCCCTCAGAGAAAGACCGCATGAGCGGGGGAGAGGTCCATCAGGCACTGATACCGGACCGAGAAACAAGACAGGCACTTGAGAGACCCACCAGAATACTTTACTAGCTGCTAACTGGATTCCAATCCAGTTGCAGAAGATGAGAGGTCATCACTCTAACTACCTGAGGGGAATGGTAGTGTAGTGGTAATGTTACTGGACTAGTTAATCCAGCAGGTCTAGACTAATAATCTTGGTGACAATAGTTCAAATCCCACCACGGCAGCTGGGGAATTGAAGTTCAGTTAATTATAATAAATCTGGAATAAAAAACTAATATCAGTAATGGTGGCCATGAAACTACCAGAATGTCTGGTTCACTAATGTCCTTTAGGTAGAAGGAAATCTACCACCCTTACCCGGTCTGGCCTATATGTGACTCCAGACCCACAGCAACATGGTTGACTCTGAAATGGCCTCACAAGCCACTCAAGGGCAATTAGGAATGGGCAATAAATGCTGGCCTTGCCAGTGATGCCCACATCCCATGAACAAATAAAAAAAACCTCACTATGTTCATGCTGTTTACTTTTATCTCCAGATGAGTTGAACTTGCCTCATCACCACGCTGTCCAATTGTTTGTCCTGTGCTTCCATCAGCTTCTGTGGTTGGCTATCCAGGCTCTCTGAAGTTGAGCATCTGCACAATGGTCTGGTCAAGGAAACATCTGGGAACCTGGCTCCAATTAAACAGATTGAAGACACACTTGGTGGCATCTCGTTGTGGGGCTCTTACAGTGGCTAAATATGGATTTGTTGTATTGTAGCACTGCCAGAACACAAGACTTCTTTCAGGTGAAGCACTGGGGATGAACATTCACGCCAGCTGTCAGTGTTGCCCCTGCCTAGAGCTCTAATGGCAGGAATTCCCAGCCGCTACACATTGTGCATGGGAACTCTGGTGAGAACAGGCGTTCCCAACTACAGTGTGCAGCAGCTGGGATGACATCCACTCACAGCAGGAGTGGGGCTGAGAGCAGGGAGAAGTTGTATAGATTGTCCTATGAGGAGAGATTGAGTAGACTAGGCCTATATTCCCTAGAATTTAGAAGAATGAGAGGTGAACTCATTGAAACGTATAAAATTCTTACAGGGTAGATGCAGGGAGGATGTTTCCCCTGGCTGGGGAGTCCAGAACCAGGGGTCACAGTCTCAGAATAAGGGGTCGGCCATTTAGGACAGAGATGAGGAGAAATTTCTTCACTCAGAGGGCGGTGAATCTTTGGAATTCTCTACCCCAGAGGACTGTGGAGGCTCAGTCGTTGAGTATATTCAAGGCCGAGATCGATAGATTTTTGGGCACTAAGGGACTCAAGGGATATGGGGATAGTGCGGGAAGGTGGAGTTGAGGTAGAGGATCAGCCCTGATCTTATTGAATGGCGGAGCAGGCTCGAGGGGCCAAATGGCCGACTCATATTTCTTATGTTTTTATAGAAATTACAACACGGAAACAGGCTGTTCGACCCAACCAGTCCATGCTGGTGGTCACCCTCCACATGAGCAGTAGTCCTAATCCCATATTCCCACCCTGCTCCTATGGCCCTTTCTTCTCTTTTCCTTTAACTGCTTATCTAACCTATTTTTAAAATGTTGACATGGTCTCCGCTTCAGTCACTGACTCTGGTAGTACACTCCACAGCCTCTGTAAAAAAAGGTTTCTCCTGGCCTCCTGTCCTAAATCTCTTGAATCTTATATCCACGTCCCCTCGTTCTAGACCCTACAATCATTGGAAACAATCTGTTCCTATCTACTCTGCCCCCCCGCCGTCATAATTTTAAACGCCTCTATCAGCTCACCTTTTAACCTCTGTTCTCACGAAGACCGCCCCAATTTCTTAAGCCTTTCTTCATTTTCGTACTTCCCCACTCCAGGCAGCCTCCTCGTGAACCTGCGATGAATCCTCTCTATTGCTGCAAGTGAAGTTACAAAGCCTGAGCAACTGCTTGTTCTCATATGCTGTAGGCTTTGTGATGAAATATTCCATTCACCACTGCCTGTGACTGAGATCGGTTTCAGTGTCATTTCCTTTCCCCCAGACCTCATTGTATTGTGTACTGGAATGTGCTGTATTGTATACTGGAATGTGCTGGAATGTGCTGTGTGTAGGGCTCCGCCCATACCTGGCCCCGCTTGTAAGCTAGTTCAGTCTGGCCTCAGTCTCCAGAAGGAAGACATCTCTCTCTCTTACGTGTCACGTTCTAAGTTAATAAAAGCCTTGTTTTTGTTCTGCTAACTTCGAGTCTCGGAATTATTGAGGCACATCAATTTTATTAACTTATTTTTCAACACTATGGATCAACTCCTGAAACCCGAACGTTTGGATTTGGATCAACATGCTCCGGATGCATCAGCACGCTTCGGACACTGGTTTGAGTGTATGGAATTCTTCCTGGACAATTCTGCAGCCGTCAAAGACGCTACGGACGCTGTGAGGATGAGACTCGGAATTCTGCGGAATTGGGTAAGCCACCGGGTTTACCCCCTCATCCAAGACGCCGAGACGTACCTGGCCGCCTGCGACATCTTAAAGGCGCATTACCAGCAGCCTACGAATGAGGTGTATGCTAGGCACCTGCTCGCTACCCGCGCACAGCGACCTGGGGAATCGGTGGAGGAGTTCCTAAGCACCCTGAAAATGCTTGGCAAAGACTGCAAGTGCCGAGATGTAAAAGCCGCAGTGTACACTGATGAGCTTGTTCGCGATGCCTTCATCACAGGCCTCAGCTCCACTTACATCCGGCAAAGACTGCTGGAAAAAACGGGGTTGGACCTGAAACAGGCTGCGGACACCGCGCGATCCCTGGATGTGGCCCAGAGAAACTCGGACGCCTACTCTTCAGCCCGCGCCGTCCACGCCGCCACATGTGCACCGAGGGCGCCGCCATCTTGGAAGGCATCTTCCCCGCCCGACAGCCCGACGCCGGCTGGGCCCCGCTCTCCCCCCAGAAGCCCTACGACAGCCGCGACGCGTCAGGGACCCAACTGCTACTTCTGCGGGCAGCCAAAGCACACCAGAAACCTGTGCCCGGCGAAAGGCACCACCTGCTTTAAGTGCGGTAAGAAGGGGCACTTCGGGAAGGTGTGCAGAGGGAACCCCGCCGGAAAACCAACCGCCGGAAAACCCGCCACCGCCGCGTGTGCGCCGTGGGAGCGGCCATCTTGGACGCCATCTTGCCCGACCTCGTGGGGTCCGCCATCTTGTGAGCAGACAGCGTGGACGCCATCTTGTATCGATCAGGGCCCTACAGTGGCATCGGTCACAGTGGACCAGACCAGGCCGCACCCGCTATCCAGATCAATGGTGGACATCGAGGTAAACGGGTGCCGGGTTAAATGCTTAATTGACAGTGGAAGCACGGAGAGCTTTATCCACCCAGAACTGGCACAACAACTCTCCCTAAAGGTGGTCCCTACTCAGGGTACCATCTCTATGGCTGACAAAACCCAGACATCGACCATTCTGGGTTACTGCACGGTACAATTGTGCGTTAACGGAACTGTATATGATAATTTTAAAGTATTAATCATGAAGAACCTATGTGCGAGCGTGATCTTGGGCCTGGATTTCCAGTGCAACCACCAAAGCATCACGCTCAAGTACGGTGGGTCCCAGCCGCCCCTCACAGTGTGCGGTCTGGCTACCCTGAAGGTAAAGCCGCCTTCGCTATTCGCGAACCTTACCCCTAACTGCCGGCCAATAGCGACCAAAAGCAGGAGGTACAGCTGGGAGGACAGGCGGTTTATCGCGACCGAGGTAGACAGGCTCCTGAAAGAGCGCATTATTGAACGCAGCAACAGCCCGTGGCGCGCCCAAGTGGTAGTGGTAAGGGGTAGCGAGAAGAAACGGATGGTGATCAACTATAGTCAAACGATCAACAGGTACACACTACTAGACGCCTACCCGCTACCCCGCATATCAGAAATGGTGAACCAAATCGCCCAATACCGGGTGTTCTCCACCATCGACCTCAAGTCAGCATACCACCAGCTCCCTATCAGACCAGAGGACCGCCCGTACACCGCCTTCGAGGCGAACGGACGCCTCTACCAATTCCTCAGAGTCCCCTTTGGGGTGACGAATGGGGTCTCGGTCTTCCAGAGGGAGATGGACCGCATGGTCGATGACCACCACTTGCAGGCAACCTTCCCCTACCTCGACAACATCACCATCTGCGGTCACAACCAGCAGGATCACGACTCGAACCTCGAGAGGTTCCTGAAAACCGCACAAAAACTCAACCTCACCTACAACGAGGACAAGTGCGTTTACAACACCACGCGCCTCTGCATACTAGGCAGCGTGGTGGAGAATGGGGAAATCGGACCAGACCCCGACCGATTGCGCCCCCTACGGGAGCTGCCCCTGCCCAACACTCCCAAAGCCCTGAAAAGGTGCCTGGGGTTATTTTCTTATTATTCCCAATGGGTCCCCAACTACTCCGACAAAGCCCGCCCCCTCTTGAAAGCATCCTCTTTCCCGCTCTCTGCTGAGGCCCACGCCGCCTTCAAAAGCATTAAGCAGGATATTGAGCGGGCCACGCTACAGGCAGTGGACGAGAACACTCCATTTCAAGTGGAAAGTGATGCGTCTGACTTCGCCTTGGCGGCCACCCTCAACCAGGCGGGGCGGCCCGTAGCTTTCTTCTCGAGGACCCTCCAAGGGCCCGAGATCAGACACTCCTCCGTGGAAAAGGAGGCCCAAGCCATCGTGGAGGCAGTGCGCCACTGGCGCCACTACCTAGCCGGCAAACGCTTCACCCTACTTACCGACCAGCGGTCGGTAGCGTTTATGTTCAATAATAAACAGAGGGGGAAGATTAAAAATGATAAGATTCTTAGGTGGCGGATCGAGCTCTCCACCTTCGAGTACGACATCATTTACCGGCCAGGGGCCCTTAACGAATCCCCTGACGCCCTCTCACGAGGGATGTGTGCCAGCGCCACCGGGGATCGGCTACAGACCCTCCACAACGACCTCTGCCACCCAGGGGTCACGCGGCTGTTCCACTTCATAAAGTCCCGTAACTTACCCTACTCGATTGAGGAAGTTTGGTCCCTGACCAGGAACTGCCGCACTTGCGCTGAGTGCAAGCCTTGGTTCTACCGCCCAGATAGAGCCCACTTAATCAAAGCTACACGGCCCTTTGAGCGGCTCAGCTTAGATTTCAAGGGCCCCCTCCCGTCCGTCGACTGCAATGTTTACTTCCTGAACATTGTGGACGAATACTCCCGGTTCCCATTCGCCTTCCCCTGCCCAGACATGACCAGCGCCACGGTCATTAAATGCCTCAACAGCCTGTTCTGCCTGTTCGGTATGCCGAGCTACATCCATACGGATAGGGGGGCGTCCTTCATGAGTGAAGAGCTACGCCAGTACATGCTGTCCAAGGGGATCACCACGAGCCGTACCACCAGCTACAACCCCCGGGGTAACGGCCAAGTGGAGCGAGAGAACAGGACAGTATGGAAAGCAGTCACTCTAGCTCTAAGGACCAAGGGCCTCCCTATCTCCCGCTGGCAGGAAGTCCTCTCGGATGTGCTCCATTCGATACGGTCGCTATTGTGTACGGCCACTAATACCACGCCCCATGAACGAATGTTTGTCTTTCCCCAGAAATCCACCTCAGGCGTATCCATGCCGTCATGGCTCTCCACCCCAGGTCCGGTACTCGTGCGAAGGCATGTGAGGGGCCACAAGACGGACCCTCTCGTGGAGCCAGTACACCTACTCCACGCCAACCCCCAATAAGCATATGTCCGGCACGCCGACGGAAGGGAGGACACCATGTCCATAAAAGACGTCGCCCCAGCCGGCATCGACAACAACCACGGCAATAGCGGCAATGACGATCACAGCAACTCTTACCCACCCACTACCCTTTCATCACCCCCGCAAGAACACCGACCAACGGCACCCCCACCAACTACCCCTTCAACAACCCTGGCGGCACCCCCGGCAGAGACCCAGGAGGCTACCGGGGACACCCAGCCGACACCCGCGGCACCGCAACAGCCACGTCGGTCGCAGAGGACTATCAAACCCCCGAACAGACTAAATCTATAGAAGGGGTGAATGTGATGAAATATTCATCATCATCACTGCCTGTGACTGAGATCGGTTTCAGTGTCATTTCCCTTCCCCCAGACCTCATTGTACTGTGTACTGGAATGTGCTGTATTGTATACTGGAATGTGCTGGAATGTGCTGTGTGTAGGGCTCCGCCCATACCTGGCCCCGCTTGTAAGCTAGTTCAGTCTGGCCTCAGTCTCCAGAAGGAAGACATCTCTCTCTCTTACGTGTTACGTTCTAAGTTAATAAAAGCCTTGTTTTTGTTCTGCTAACTTCGAGTCTCGGAATTATTGAGGCACATCAGGCTTCTAATCAGGGCCATTCTTTAGCACTCGGCGTTTTGGTGGCAGTGTCAGCTTTACTGAAGCTTTTCCTAGTTTGCTAGATTGCCATCTATAGATAATTGAAGCTGTTTCTCTCGCCAGTCGAATTCACTGCAGATTTATTCTTACATAACACTTCTTAAACTGAGTCTGATATTAATTCATCGTTGACACTATAATCTCTGCAGGATTACTCTCGATAGTCTGTGACAGAGACACTGCGATCAGCTGCCAGCCCAACACTGAGAGACGCCAGCAGCCTGGACCATTACCGCTTTGCTTTAAGGTATGCCACTCGGCCAGAATTGGCTTAAAGAGCCAGTGTGAAGGATACTTAAACTTAGTGAAAACTGGCAGCTCATCCCCATCGGTATCCAGATCGCCATCGCTGTCTCTACTTGTCAGACTCTGCGTTGTGCAGGAACTGGATCCTGTGATAAAACAGCAGATATGAGAACTGGTTATTTAGTGGAACGGCAACAACATTGCAAATAGTTGCAAGCTTGCCTATTTCGGAAAGAACTTGTGTCAGTTTGAATCGTGCCGTGTCGATGCAGGGTTAGTCATTTGACAAAAGGACGGTGACGTAAGAAAACTACTAGGCACTTGGTCTAAGCGTTAAACAAAGCTTTAATCAACTGTTTTACAACATGGAGGTCTAGTTGTGTCCTTCACTAGTTCCTGTTAAGAATGTCCTGCGCAAGCTGAGCCCGTGCCCGAGTATTTATACTCTCCCTGGACAGCGCCACCTGTAGGCCGCTCAGTATCATTTCATAAGTCTTTCTTTCATGAATGACTGATTCATGTCAGACGGTAAATACAGCTCCAGCACCATTGTCCCTCAGAGCAGGAGAGCTAGTTGGCAAAACGTGAAAGGTCAAATAGAGCCCGATCCAAAGGATTGGCAATGAGTTTATGGCAATGAGAACAGTCAACTGAGAGAATTACAGGTTATGGAGCCAGCAACAACAAAGGAATGGCAATATATGTCCGAGTCAGAATGGTGTGTGACTTACACCAGGAAAGTCAATACATATCTTGGACATAACCTGGGTACATTCTCATCCTCATTTTCCAATCCCTCCATGGCCTCGCCCCCTCCCTATCGCTGTAACCTCCTCCAGCCCCACAACCCTCCGAGATCTCTGCGCTCCTTCAATTCTGGCCTCTTGCACATCCCCGATTTTCATCGCTCCACCATTAGTGGCCGTGCCGTCTGCTGCCTAGCTGCTCAGCTCTGGAATTTCCTCCCTAAACCTCTCCGCCTCTCTTTCCTCCTTTAAGACGCTCTTCAAAACCTACCTCTGGTAGCACACTCGCCTCTGAGTCTGAAGGCTGTGGGTTCACAGTCCCACTCCAGGGACTTGAGCACATAAATCTAGGCTGATACTCCCAGTGCAGTGCTGAGGGAGTGCTGCACTGTCGGGGGTGCCGTCTTTCGGATGAGACATTAAACCCCGTCTGCTCTCTCAGGTGGACATAAAAGATCCCGCGACACTATTTCGAAGAAGAGCAGCGGGAGTTCTCCCCGGTGTTCTGGCCAATATTTATCCCTCAACCAACATAACAAAAACAGATTATCTGGTCATTATCACGTTGCTGTTTGTGGGATCTTGCTGTGCACAAATTGGCTGCTGCGTTTCCCACATTACAACAGTGACTATATTTCAAAGGTACTTAATTGGCTGTAAAGCGCTTTGAGACGTCCGGTGGTCGTGAAAGGCGCTATATAAATGCAAGTCTTCTGCTCTTTGCCCAAGCTTTTAGTCACCTGCCCTAATATCTCCTTATATACCGCCTTTAATGTAGTAAAATGTCCCAAGATGCTTCACAGGACCATTATGAAACAAAATTTGATGCCGAGCTGATGGAGGGTAGAAGAGGGGAGCCCGGCGAAAAGAGAATTGGAACAGTCAGTTCGAGAGCTGACAAAGTCATGGATCATCAAACATCAAGGCTGATAACTGAATCTGGGTCTTCTGGTTTGCACGGCTCTAGTCCAGCTGTGAAGACCAGAAGTCTACAGCCGTGACTCAGTGGGCAGCACTCTCCCTCCTCAGAGTCAGAAGGTCGTGGGTTCAAGTCCCACTCCGGAGACTTGAGCATAAAAATCTAGGCTGACGCTCCCAGTGCAGTGCTGAGGGAGTGCCGCACTGTCGGAGGTGCCGTCATTTGGATGAGACATCAAACCGAGGCCCCACCTGCCCTCTCAGGTGGACGTGAAAGATCCTGCGGCACTATTTTGAAGAAGAGCAGGGGAGTTCTCCCCAGCGTCCTGGGCCAATATTTATTCCTCAATCGACATCACTAAAACAGATGATCTGGTCATTGTCACAGTGCTGTTTGTGGGACCTTGCTGTGCGCAGATTGGCTGCAGCGTTTCCTACATTACAACAGTGGCTACACTTCGAAAAGTACTTCATTGGCTGTAAAGCGCTTTGGGGCATCTGGTGGGTGTGTAAGGTGCTATATAAATGCAAGTATTTCTTTCTTACCATACCACGTGATTTACCCGCCAGTGAACTTAACCGGAGCTCATTACTGCCACCTACCTCTCAGTCCAAGTAATTGCTGTGTGTTGTTTCTGCCCAGGCTGTGCCATGCGTACTCCACATAGTGATTTACACTCGGGCTTTCTTCCTCCGTATCCAGGAACCTGGGGTCCTTCGAAAAGGGGCCATCAATCTGCACCACCGGAGAGAACGAGAGTAAAGTAACGCTGAGCTCATTGCTCTGCAATTAACCAAGCTAGCCAGGTGGAAAGATATGGAAAGACTTATGGAAAAGAAGCAGGAATCACAATATCTGGTAAAGAGAGATATGTGGGATTAGCAAGATAAATTATTTAATTGTATTTGAAGAGATTGCAAATGAGAATGTGACTGTATTACATTATACGGTTACTTTAACGTAGGATTGTTATAACATGATCACTATAATGTGGGAGTATTATATTACACCGTCGCTATAATGTGGGAGTATTATATTACACCATCACTATAATGTGGGAGTATTATATTACACCATTGCTATAATGTGGGAGTATTATATTACACCATCGCTATAATGTGGGAGTATTATATTACACCGTCGCTATAATGTGGGAGTATTATATTACACCGTCGCTATAATGTGGGAGTATTATATTACACCATCACTATAATGTGGGAGTATTATATTACACTGTCGCTATAATGTGGGAGTATTATATTACACCATCACTATAATGTGGGAGTATTATATTACACCATCGCTATAATGTGGGAGTATTATATTACACCATCGCTATAATGTGGGAGTATTATATTACACCGTCGCTATAATGTGGGAGTATTATATTACACCATCGCTATAATGTGGGAGTATTATATTACACCATCGCTATAATGTGGGAGTATTATATTACACCATCACTATAATCTGGGAGTATTATATTACACTGTCGCTATAATGTGGGAGTATTATATTACACCGTCGCTATAATGTGGGAGTATTATATTACACCATCGCTATAATGTGGGAGTATTATATTACACCATCACTATAATGTGGGAGTATTATATTACACCATCACTATAATGTGGGAGTATTATATTACACCGTCGCTATAATGTGGGAGTATTATATTAGACCATCGCTATAATGTGGGAGTATTATATTACACCATCGCTATAATGTGGGAGTATTATATTACAACGTCGCTATAATGTGGGAGTATTATATTACACCATCGCTATAATGTGGGAGTATTATATTACACCATCACTATAATGTGGGAGTATTATATTACACCGTCGCTATAATGTGGGAGTATTATATTACACCATCGCTATAATGTGGGAGTATTATATTACACCATCGCTATAATGTGGGAGTATTATATTACACCGTCGCTATAATGTGGGAGTATTATATTACACCATCGCTATAATGTGGGAGTATTATATTACACCGTCGCTATAATGTGGGAGTATTATATTACACCGTCGCTATAATGTGGGAGTATTATATTACACCGTCGCTATAATGTGGGAGTATTATATTACACCATCGCTATAATGTGGGAGTATTATATTACACCATCGCTATAATGTGGGAGTATTATGTTACACCGTCGCTATAATGTGGGAGTATTATATTACACCATCACTATAATGTGGGAGTATTATATTACAATGTCGCTATAATGTGGGAGTATTATATTACACCGTCGCTATAATGTGGGAGTATTATATTACACCGTCGCTATAATGTGGGAGTATTATATTACACCGTCGCTATAATGTGGGAGTATTATATTACACCATCACTATAATGTGGGAGTATTATATTACACCGTCGCTATAATGTGGGAGTATTATATTACAATGTCGCTATAATGTGGGAGTATTATATTACACCGTCGCTATAATGTGGGAGTATTATATTACACCATCGCTATAATGTGGGAGTATTATATTACACCATCGCTATAATGTGGGAGTATTATATTACACCGTCGCTATAATGTGGGAGTATTATATTACACCATCACTATAATGTGGGAGTATTATATTACACCGTCGCTATAATGTGGGAGTATTATATTACACCGTCGCTATAATGTGGGAGTATTATATTACACCGTCGCTATAATGTGGGAGTATTATATTACACCATCGCTATAATGTGGGAGTATTATATTACACCATCGCTATAATGTGGGAGTATTATATTACAATGTCGCTATAATGTGGGAGTATTATATTACACCGTCGCTATAATGTGGGAGTATTATATTACACCGTCGCTATAATGTGGGAGTATTATATTACACCGTCGCTATAATGTGGGAGTATTATATTACACCATCACTATAATGTGGGAGTATTATATTACACCGTCGCTATAATGTGGGAGTATTATATTACAATGTCGCTATAATGTGGGAGTATTATATTACACCGTCGCTATAATGTGGGAGTATTATATTACACCATCGCTATAATGTGGGAGTATTATATTACACCATCGCTATAATGTGGGAGTATTATATTACACCGTCGCTATAATGTGGGAGTATTATATTACACCATCGCTATAATGTGGGAGTATTATATTACACCATCGCTATAATGTGGGAGTATTATATTACACCGTCGCTATAATGTGGGAGTATTATATTATACCGTCGCTATAATGTGGGAGTATTATATTACACCGTCGCTATAATGTGGGAGTATTATATTACACCGTCGCTATAATGTGGGAGTATTATATTACACAGTTACTATACAGTGAGGTCCCGAGCAGTCAGGCAAGAGCGTCTTGGGTGCTCTGAACGCCACCGCGGTGGGAGGAGGAGGTGGAAAGCCCAGGGCCGGAATGGCCCAAGGTCCTCTTGTGGGGCCCAGAGGAGTATTCCTGCATCTCTGAGGTAGTTAGATTTTTGGACTCTAGGGGAATCAAGGGATATGGAGATTGGGCGGGAAAGTGGAGTTGAGGTCGATGATCAGCCATGATCTTATTGAATGACGGAGCGGGCTCGAGGGGACGTGTGGCCGACTGCTGCTCCTAATTCTTATGTTCTTATCTCCTGGCCCACAAGGAAACCGTTGAAAAACTTTAAAGCTCACTTACTCTTCTGGCCCTGGACCTGCCTCATGGCAGCATTGCCGGGCCTGACTGCCCAATGCAGCCCAGGGTTAAAATCGAGTTGCGGCCCGAACGACATTATTGGGCCACAGACATCACATTTTAACGAGGCCCTCACCTGCCTGATGGGAGGGTCTCGCGCGCTGGCCAAAATACGCCTGTTAAAATGGTGCAAGCCGCGAAGAGGACAGGGATCCAGTGAGCAGGTCACTGCTCCGATTTTAACACCCCTCACACTTCGTTCTCCTCAGGCGCAAGTGGTTAAAATTGGGCCTTGTGTTTCTGCATGTGCCCAACATAGCCCATGCCCTCCTTCCTCCCTCCAGAGGGAAAATCTCAGTGTACCTGGTCTTCATCTGAAGGTCTGATCCGCTTACACCTCTTTGCCCTGGCTGGAAGATAAAGAACACACGATATCAGATGACAGCTCAAGACAATAGCAGTGGAGGTTAATGGGGCGGTGCCCTGACCTGAACTATAACATAATCCCAACCATTGGACACGTAGTTACATTCACTGATGTCATTGGCTGTAAAGCGCTTCAGGACGTCCGGTAGTCGTGAAAGGCGCAGTAGAAATGCAAGTCTTTCTTTTTTCGCAGGTGAAGGTATAACTCTGGTCTCAGGGTCACGATGTCAGGGTTCCGCTGGTCCTGCCCCCGATCCATTCAAACATAAACATGCAGTACAATGTGTGAGGAAATAAGCCCATTGAATGTTTACACCCTGCATTAATCATAACGCAAATCATATCACAATAAATGACAACAACTACAGATCAATGTCACTAAAACTAGGCCCTAAGCTCTGGAATTCCCTCCCTAAACCTCTCCGCCTCGCTACCGCTCTTTCCTCCTTTAAGACGCGCCTTAAAACCTACCTCTTTGACCTAACTTTTGGTCACCTGCCTTAATTTCTCCTTACGTGGCTCGGTGTCAGATTTTGTTTGAGAACGCTCCTGTGCAGCGCCTTGGGACGTTTTACTATGTTAAAGGCGCTATATAAATACAAGTTGTTGTTGTTGTTGTTGCTGTCTCTCTGTCAACAACGGCTCACACTAATATCACCTGGGGGGGGGGGGGGCGGCGGCGGGGATGGACACCAAGCAAGAGTCAAGAGGAGGATGAAGGAGGCGGGCGGAGGTATGCTCGAAAGGACAGCTTTGGAGGAGGTTTTTAAATGTGGGAAAGGTTGTAGTAAGGCTCAAGCATTTAACAAGGGAATCCCAGAAGTGCAGGGGCTGAAAGCTCTGTCATTCATGGCGGCTCAGAGGGTGGAGGCACACAGTAACGTAGAGGGTGCAAGTTGGGATGGAGGAGGATGCAGAGGTAGGGTGGGGTGGGGCCATGAGCTGATTGGTAGATGAAAGTGAGGATTTTGAATTCAATGCACCGGGGAGGGGACATTACCCTCGTTTCTAAAACCTTTGGTCAGAAGTAACCATCTTGAGTGGAACCCCACTGTTCATTGATGAGAAGTGCTGGCCATTGCCTTGTATCCCTCATTCATGACATCAGTGGAGAGGGCGGGGCTTACTCCAATATCTGCTTCTGACCAGTTCTTTCAAGGCATTATAAACACAGGGTCCTAGGAAAACCGAGAGATGCTTGTGAATGCAGGAGGTCCTTCCATTTATGTTTCAGTTTTACGGATCCACTTAGAATGGGTAAAATTCCCCTTTAAATCTGTCCAGTCATAAAAAGACTTTAATTTCTATTGCGCCTTTCTTGACCTCACGACGTTCCAAAGTGCTTTACAGCCAATGAAGTACTTTTGAAGTGTAGTCACGTGGGAATGTGGCAACCAAGTTGCGCACAGCAAGCTCCCACAAACAACAACGAGAGAGTGACCAGATACTCTGTTTTAGTGATGTTGATTGAGAGATAAATATTGAGCAGGACTCCGGGGAGAACTCTTCGAATAATGCTGTAGGGTCTTTCACGTTCGCCTGAGAGAGCAGACGGGGGTCTCGGTTTAACGTCTCATCTGGAAAACAGCACCTCCGGCAGTGCAGCGCTCCCTCAGTACTGCACTGGGAGTGTCAGCCTAGATTTTAGTGCTAGCTCCTCTGGAGTCAGACTTGAACCCTCAACCTTCTGACTCAGAGGAGAGAGTGCTGCCCACTGAGCCACGGCTGACGGTAGATGTAAAGGAGAGTAAAACTCGCCTTCAACATATCCAGGCATCATGTGATACAGGAAACGTTTTTTTATCCGGCACCGACGTGGTGCCGGTTCATCAAAAATTCCGGATAACCGAACGCTATAGTAAAAGATACGGAGCTCAACAAACCCTGTTGCTTAGCAACAGGTTCAGAACAATGGCCCCAAGTTGCAAGCGTCTCTGTAGCTTAGCAACAGCTGCAGCCACACCCTTGCACAGCAACACATGGAGGAAGGCAAGTAATAAAAGTTACCTGAACCTACTCCTGAATTTTGCCGGTTAACCGAGATTTCCAGTTATTTAGCTGCCGGTAAATCGAAAGTTTCCTGTATTGCTTAAATGATACGGTGCTTTGCAATTAGTACCGGCATGTTTTATTGTAGATAGTGTTATCCAACAACCCTTCTTGTCAGTGTGAAGACCCATGGATTGTTTTGCATGACTTTTACCTCCCAGACATACATTAAAATAATCTGATCGCTTGAGTCTGGGTCAGACCAAGGACAGCACCAATATCCATTCTCTTATTTGAAACTAATGGCCCAATATTTCTTCTGAAATTGGAAGACAAGCTGGAGTCTCTCTGATCCTATAAAGCCTTTGTGCTGAATGCAGAAAAACAAATTTAGGTGGCAGTTAATTGGGTTCCGTCGTTTTGCAGAGGTCAGAAAGATGGAGTTATAGAAAGCAATAGGGAGTGATGCAGCCTGCCTCTTTATGAGTGCTGCATAATCCTTAAAGACACAGGACAGGCCTTGTACTGTGTGCCGAGTGTCTGCTGTGGCTCAGTGGGTAGCACTTCGCACCTCTTGAGTCAGAAGGTTGTGGGTTCAAGTCCCACTCCAGAGACTTGAGCCAGAAATCTAGGCTGACACTCCCAGTGCAGTGCTGAGGGAGTGCTGTACTGTCGGAGATGCCGCCTTTTGGATGGGACATTAAACTGAGGCCCCGTCTGCTCTCTCAGGCGGACGTGAAAAACCCCACGGCCACTATTTCGAAGAAGAGCAGGGGGAGTTCTCCCTGGTGTCCTGGGGCCAATATATATCCCTCAATCAACATAACAAAAACAGATTATCTGGTCATTATCACATTGCTGTTTGTGGGAGCTTGCTGTGCGTAAATTGCCTGCCGCGTTTCCCACATTACAACAGTGACTACACTTCAGAAAGTACTTCATTGGCTGTAAAGTGCTTTGGGACACTCTGAGGTTGTGAAAGGCACTATAGAAATGCAAGTCTGTCTTTCTTTATAACAGACTGAGCTCGGATGTTATCACACTGCCATTCCTGTCAGTTTCACACTGCCATTCCCGTCAGTTTCACACTGCCATTCCTGTCAGTTTCACGCTGCCATTCCCGTCAGTTTCACGCTGCCATTCCTGTCAGTTTCACACTGCCATTCCCGTTAGTTTCACTGTGTCATTCCTGTCAGTTTCACACTGCCATTCCTGTCAGTTTCACACTGCCATTCCTGTCAGTTTCACTGTGCCATTCCTGTCAGTTTCACACTGCCATTCCTGTCAGTTTCACACTGCCATTCCTGTCAGTTTCACACTGCCATTCCTATCAGTTTCACACTGCCATTCCAGTCAGTTTCACACTGCCATTCCCTTCAGTTTCACTGTGTCATTCCTGTCAGTTTCACACTGCCATTCCTGTCAGTTTCACACTGCCATTCCTGTCAGTTTCACACTGCCATTCCCGTCAGTTTCACACTGTCATTCCTGTCAGTTTCACACTGCCATTCCTGTCAGTTTCACACTGCCATTCCTGTCAGTTTCACTGTGCCATTCCTGTCAGTTTCACACTGCAATTCCTGTCAGTTTCACACTGCCATTCCTGTCAGTTTCACTGTGCCATTCCTGTCAGTTTCACACTGCCACTCCTGTCAGTTTCACAGTCATTCCTGTCAGTTTCACACTGCCATTCCTGTCAGTTTCACACTGCCATTCCCGTCAGTTTCACACTGTCATTCCTCTCAGTTTCACACTGCCATTCCTGTCAGTTTCACACTGCCATTCCTGTCAGTTTCACTGTGCCATTCCTGTCAGTTTCACACTGCCATTCCAGTCAGTTTCACACTGTCATTCCAGTCAGTTTCACACTGTCATTCCTGTCAGTTTCACACTGTCATTCCTGTCAGTTTCACCCTGCCATTCCTGTCAGTTTCACACTGCCATTCCTGTCAGTTTCACTGTGCCATTCCTGTCAGTTTCACACTGCCATTCCTGTCAGTTTCACGCTGCCATTCCTGTCACTTTCACTGTGCCATTCCTGTCAGTTTCACACTGCAATTCCTGTCAGTTTCACACTGCCATTCCTGTCAGTTTCACACTGCCATTCCTGTCAGTTTCACGCTGCCATTCCTGTCAGTTTCACACTGTAATTCCTGTCAGTTTCACACTGCCATTCCCGTTAGTTTCACACTGCCATTCCCGTCAGTTTCACACTGCCATTCCCGTCAGTTTCACTGTGCCATCCTGTCAGTTTCACACTGCCATTCCTGTCAGTTTCACTGTGCCATCCTGTCAGTTTCACACTGCCATTCCTGTCAGTTTCACACTGTCATTCCTGTCAGTTTCACACTGCCATTCCTGTCAGTTTCACACTGCCATTCCTGTCAGTTTCACTGTGCCATTCCTGTCAGTTTCACACTGCCATTCCTGTCAGTTTCACTGTGCCATCCTGTCAGTTTCACACTGCCATTCCTGTCAGTTTCACACTGTCATTCCTGTCAGTTTCACACTGCCATTCCTGTCAGTTTCACACTGCCATTCCTGTCAGTTTCACTGTGCCATTCCTGTCAGTTTCACACTGCCATTCCTGTCAGTTTCACTGTGCCATTCCTGTCAGTTTCACACTGCCATTCCTGTCAGTTTCACTGTGCCATCCTGTCAGTTTCACACTGCCATTCCTGTCAGTTTCACACTGTCATTCCTGTCAGTTTCACACTGCCATTCCTGTCAGTTTCACACTGTCATTCCTGTCAGTTTCACACTGCCATTCCTGTCAGTTTCACTGTGCCATTCCTGTCAGTTTCACACTGCCATTCCTGTCAGTTTCACAGTCATTCCTGTCAGTTTCACACTGCCATTCCTGTCAGTTTCACACTGCCATTCCTGTCAGTTTCACTGTGCCATTCCTGTCAGTTTCACACTGCCATTCCAGTCAGTTTCACACTGTCATTCCTGTCAGTTTCACACTGTCATTCCTGTCAGTTTCACACTGTCATTCATGTCAGTTTCACACTGTCATTCCTGTCAGTTTCACTGTGCCATTCCTGTCAGTTTCACACTGCCATTCCTGTCAGTTTCACGCTGCCATTCCTGTCAGTTTCACACTGCCATTCCCGTCAGTTTCACATTGTAATTCCTGTCAGTTTCTGTGGTAAACCACTGTAGTTCACTGTGTTCACTGTTGTTGTTGTTGTTGTTGTCATTCACTCTTGTTTCACTGTTGTGCCTGACTATGCCTCAGCTGACTCCGCCCCTGGGCTACCGAGTATAAGAGCGGCCGCATGGCAGCTCCTGGCATTCGGTCGTCCACTAGAGGCATAGTCCTGATCTGTCTGAAGTGCAATTCAGTAGTTAATAAAAGCCTGTTGTTCTGAACTCTGCCTAGCCTTTTATTAGAATTGATAGCGCATCAGTTTCACACTGCCATTCCCGTTAGTTTCACACTGCCATTCCCGTCAGTTTCACACTGCCATTCCTGTCAGTTTCACACTGCCATTCCTGTCAGTTTCACTGTGCCATTCCTGTCAGTTTCACACTGCCATTCCCGTCAGTTTCACTGTGCCATTCCTGTTAGTTTCACACTGCCATTCCTGTCAGTTTCACACTGCCATTCCTGTCAGTTTCACACTGCCATTCCTGTCAGTTTCACTGTGCCATTCCTGTCAGTTTCACACTGCCATTCCTGTCAGTTTCACTGTGTCATTCCTGTCAGTTTCACACTGCCATTCCCGTCAGTTTCACACTGCCATTCCTGTCAGTTTCACACTTCCATTCCTATCAGTTTCACACTGCCGTTCCCGTCAGTTTCCGTGGTGATTATTCTCTGGCCTAGAAATTGAGTTTGCGCTGCGCCAGGGCTTTAGCGCCGGAAGTTAGCGCCGGCGCTAAGTCCCTTTGTGCGCGCCAAATATTCAGTAGCGCCGCGCCCAAACGGCTGCCGGCGCTACTGAAGGGTTTTAGCGCCTGAAAACTGGCGCAACGTGCCGCATTGCAGCGCTATTCCGGCGCTGCGGCGCCCGCTGCGGTGCGGCAGGCTCGGGAAGTGCAGGCCTCCTCCTTCCGTTAAGGAGGAGCTGCCTGCACCCGGCCGCGGCCCGCGCAAATCTCTGCAAAAATGAGCCCGGCACCTCGGACAAGTGCCGGGCTTGCATCTGTTCCGGGCGGCGGTGGGGGGGAGAAGTCCGGGGAGGGAGCTGCGGGCAGGCGGCCGGCGGGAAAGCGGCCGGCCGCCGCGCCTCCTTAAAGCGCCGGCGCAGACTCCGGCAACACTCGTTTGCCGGAGTCTTAGTTGCGGCTGCCACTGGCGAGGCGGCCGCAACTGAATTTCGGCTTGGGGCCGGGTTACCACGGCAACCGGGACACTGCGCACACCGATGACGTCATCGGTGCCGGCGCAGCGCTACCGGTCTACCGCCGCGGAAGGGCCCCAGGCAATTTAGGATCCGGCGCCAATTGCAGCGCTAGGCCCTCTAGCACCGCAAAATCGGTGCTAAGGGCACTGAATTTCTTGGCCTCCATGTTTAGTAAGAAGTATTGTGATTGGTTGTTTGTTGCCTGCCTTGGGATATATGCTGTAATCTTAATAAAGCCTAGATTAGAAAGGCAAATCTATTCTTTATTTCAATTTATTAACTTTATGTCAGAATGGAGCGATATCTTCAACCAGAACGATTCAATGCTGACCCTAATTCTGCAGGAGTGGATGATAAATGGAAACATTGGTATTGTACATTTAAAAACTTTTTGGGCGTGTTGGATCAAGAGTCTCTAAATAAGCTGAATATGCTGATCAACTACATTGCTCCGGATGTGTATAAGTATATTTTGGACTGTAAAACTTACGAAGTGGCTATTTCTACATTGGAAAAGATTTTTGTTAAACCAAAGAATGAGGTATTTGCACGTCACCTTCTATCTGCCCGTAGGCAGCAGGTGGGAGAATCTTTGGATACTTATTTACAAGCACTTCGGTGCCTTAGTGTTAACTGTAATTATAAGGCCGTGACGGCTGAAAAATATAAGGAAGAATCGGTACGGGATGCTTTTATTAATGGATTACTGTCTAGATCAATTCGTCAGTGGTTGATGGAAAATAAGACTTTGGATCTTAAGAGTGCTTTTGAGCAAGCTTCTACATTGGATGTGGCTCAGAGAAGTTCGGATTCTTATGCTCTTTTTAATCAGCCTGTGACTGTGGTTTCGGCAGTTCCGGATGAAAAGGAATTATGTGGACTTAATAGGAGAGGTTTACTAGATTCTGAAACAGTTTCTACTTCAGCGGCTGTTGCCTCTAGGATTCAGAAGTGTTATTTTTGTGGGAACGTCCGGCACCCTCGTCTGAAGTGTCCTGCTCGGGAGGCTGTGTGTAGTAAATGCGGCAAGAGAGGTCATTACGCACGTGTGTGTAAATCATCAGGTTCAATTACCTCCTCTGTGACTATTCAGCCTTTAGATAGGGCATTTATTGCATCAATTTCTGCTGCATTTGCTCATGGCCTAAACAAAGCTATAGTTACGGCCCAAGTTAATGGGTTGGGAGTGAAGGCCCTTATAGATACGGGCAGTACCGAGAGTTTTATAAGTCTTCAGTTTGCAAAGGAGAAGCATTTGAAAATTTCGCCTGTTTCCTATCAGGTGTGTATGGCTCAGACGACTCTCACTTCACAAGTAGCTGGTTGTTGCCATGTGAAATTGATTCTTCTAGGTAATACGTATACTGATATACGCCTATCTGTTTTGCCTAATCTCTGTGCGGATATTTTGATTGGTCATGATGTGCTTCAGTTATACGAGTCTCTTAGTCTTTCATTTGGAGGGACTAAGCCACCTTTATCTATTTGTGGATTAACCTCTTTATCCATTTCTCCATTACCACTTTTTTCCAATTTGATGCCGGATTGTAAGCCAATTGCTACCAAGCCAAGAAGGTATAGCAGTCAGGATAGAGAATTTATTAATTCTGAAGTTCAACGTCTCTTATTGGAAGGAATCATTGAACCTAGTTGTTCGCCTTGGCGGGCACAGGTAGTTGTCACGGCTAACGAGAGACATAAGAAACGAATGGTGATAGACTATTCCCAAACTATTAATAGGTATACTCAATTAGATGCGTACCCTTTGCCTAAGATTGATGAGCTTATCAATAAAGTATCTCAGTATAAGGTTTTTAGCACTATTGACCTAAAGAGTGCTTATCATCAGATTCCTATTCACAGAATCACAGAAACCCCACAGTGCAGATAGAGGCCATTTCGGCCCATCGAGCCTACACCGACACATATCCCACCCGATCCCCGTAACCCCACGTATTTAATCCCCCTAACACTAAGGGTCAATTTTTATCATAGCCAATCAACCTAACCCGCACATCTTTGGACTGTGGGAGGAAACCGGAGCACCCGGAGGAAACCCATGCAAACGCGGGGAGAATGTGCAAACTCCACACAGACAGTCGCCCGAGGCCGGATTCGAACCCGGGTCCCTGGCGCTGTGAGGCAACAGTGCTAACCACTATGCCACCATGCTGCCCTGTTAAGAAGGATCAACCATATATGGCCTTTGAGGCTGGTGGAAAGCTGTATCAGTTTTGCCGAATACCATTTGGTGTTACTAATGGTGTTGCTTGTTTTCAACGGGCAATGGATGCTTTTATAAGTGATAACTCTCTCTCTGACACCTTTTCATACTTAGATGACATCACGGTGTGTGGCAAATCAAGGGTGGAGCATGATTCTAATTTAGAAAGATTCCTTCAAGCTGCGGAAAAAGTTGGTTTAACTTTCAATAAAGAGAAGTGTACCTTTTCGACCACTGAGGTAAATCTACTGGGGTACATTATCTCAGGAAACAAGATTAAACCAGACCCAGAACGTCTGCGACCATTGATTGATTTACCTTGTCCTACTAATTCTAAGGCTTTGCAACGAGTTGTTGGACTGTTTTCTTACTATTCTAATTGGATTGCAAATTTTTCACAGAAGATCCGGCCTCTTATTCGGGTTACGACATATCCTCTATCATGGGAGGCCAGGACGTGTTTTGATAATTTTAAAAAGGATATCCTTGGAGCAGTTGTGCATTCTATTGATGAGCAGGTTCCTTTTGTGATTGAGACGGACGCTTCTGATTTTGCAATTGGGGCTACTCTGAACCAAAATGGAAGACCTGCGGCCTTTTTCTCACGTACCTTGAACAATAGTGAAAAAAGGCATTCTTCAATAGAGAAAGAGGCGTATGCAATAGTAGAAGCACTGCGTAAATGGAGACATTATTTATCGGGGCGACATTTTACGTTGGTAACTGATCAAAAGTCTGTGTCCTTTATGTTTGATGTCAAACATTTTGGAAAGATTAAGAATGATAAAATAATGAGGTGGAGGATTGAGTTGGCATGTTACCATTTTGATATAGTTTATCGTCCGGGGAAGGATAACGTTGCGGCTGATGCGCTGTCGAGGGCTTATTGTTCTGTGATTCACGGAGATACGCTTATTAATCTTCACAATGCCTTATGCCATCCTGGGGTTATGAGGATGATACACTTCGTACGCAGTAAGAATTTGCCCTTTTCAGTTGAAGACGTCAAGCGGATGACTTCATCATGTTCTATCTGTGCTCGGTGTAAACCGAATTTCTTTAAGCCTCAACGAGCTCATCTTATAAAGGCTACTTCTCCTTTTGAACGTTTGAGCGTCGATTTCAAGGGGCCTCTTCCTTCAACTACTCAAAACCGATATATATTTACTGTTGTGGATGAGTTTTCAAGGTTCCCTTTTGCTTTTCCTTGCGCAGATGTATCAGCTGCTACAGTTATCAAATGTCTGACTCAACTTTTTGTCATCTTTGGGATGCCTGCGTATATCCATTCAGATCAGAGAAGTTCTTTTATGTCTTCCCAGTTGAAGGAATACCTTCAGAGTCGGGGAATTTCTACTAGCAGAACTACCCCGTATAATCCCCAGGGTAATGGACAGTGCGAACGATACAATGGGGGTGATCTGGAAGGCAGTTATGTTAGCTTTGACATCCCGGAACCTTAAGAATACACAGTGGGAAATGGTACTGCCTGATGCCCTGCATTCCATTAGATCATTGCTTTCAACGGCTACTAATGTGACCCCCCATGAAAGGCTCTTTAACTATCCGCGGAGATCTACTACGGGATATTCGGTACCTTCATGGCTTACTATGCAGGGACCTGTGCTGCTTCGACGCCATGTTAGATTGTCAAAATATGATCCTTTAGTGGAGGAGGTGGAGCTGTTGGAGGCAAATTCCCAATATGCTCATATTCGATTCCAAGATGGGAAAGAAAGTACCGTTTCAATTAAAGACTTGGCTCCTTGTGGTGGCCAGCCCTCTTCTGAGGATATTAACAATAGTCATGATTCAGATAATGTGGATGTTGTTACAGATACTATGAATATTTCCAATCCAACTGCAGATAATTATACTTCTATTAGTCAGCCCTCGATGGATGTTCATGACCATCCCAGTTTACCTCCTGATGGGATTTCTAATCCGGAAACCGTTGAAAATCGGGATATGGATAGCCTTCCTGCAGAAGATACTTCTGTGTCTCCTGGTGTGGGAGGGCAAGGAATTTCACCAAGGTTAAGAAGGTCGACACGAACAAGATATCCGGTCGACCGATTGAAAATGGACTTTTAAATTGATAGTAATGTTTTAAAATTGTTGAAATATTATATTATATTGTTTTAGTTGAGAGATACTTAATACTTATGTGCAATGTTACTATTTGTTGTTGCTCACTTAGTATTGTGTCATGTTGAATAGTTTTATTTTGTCTGTGCATAGTTTTAGTTGTAAATAATTAATTATAAATTGTAAAGGTTATTTAGGTAGGAGTATATTTTAAAAGGAGGGGTGAATGTGGTGATTATTCTCTATGTTTAGTAAGAAGTATTGTGATTGGTTGTTTGTTGCCTGCCTTGGGATATATGCTGTAATCTCATTGGTAGTTGATGTCATGTGATTTGTGGTGGCCATCTTAAATTCAGTTCTTTCCAGCCTTTAGTTGGGACTGGGTGTTGAAGATGTGCTACAGGATTTTTAAGTTAATAAAGCCTAGATTAGAAAGGCAAATCTATTCTTTATTTCAGTTTCACACTGCCATTCCTGTCAGTTTCACTGTGTCATTCCCGTCAGTTTCACACTGCCATTCCTGTCAGTTTCACACTGCCATTCCTGTCAGTTTCACACTGCCATTCCTGTCAGTTTCACTGTGTCATTCCTGTCAGTTTCACCCTGCCATTCCCGTCAGTTTCACACTGCCATTCCTGTCAGTTTCACACTGCCATTCCTGTCAGTTTCACTGTGTCATTCCCATCAGTTTCACACTGCCATTCCTGTCAGTTTCACACTGCCATTCCTGTCAGTTTCACACTGCCATTCCCGTCAGTTTCACACTGCCATTCCTGTCAGTTTCACACTGCCATTCCTGTCAGTTTCACACTGCCATTCCTGTCAGTTTCACAATGGCCAATTCCAATTCCGGGATAAGCTTGCGCTGGAACAGCTGATCTTCTGGCTCGCAGCTCCCCTGTGCATCCGCGCCCAGATTTAATGAGGTTTCATTGATGAAATGATTTTAATTTAGCCATTGAAAGCACTCATTGCTTTCAGAGTTGGGTACGAGGGAGAGCTGTCAGTGTTGGGTCAGCTGCAGTGGGATTTGGTCTCACCTTCCGACACTGACAAGAATGGATGGTGGATAACACTATGTCCATCTATTATAAAGCACACCAGTCCTAATTGCGAAGCACCGTATTATTTAATGCTGTCAAACAAACACTCACACTTTGCTGTCAGAATTAGACACAGAGTGCATGTAAAGACAGAGAAACCTGACACTCAGTTAACCGACCATTGCTGAGTCTGGTTTCATGTATTTTGGTGTCGATTTCATGAAATGCTTTTTCTGCTAGGTGGAGTTTTTGTAGTTGTTTCACTTTATGATGTAACAGGCTAAGCTGTATTCAAACTATCAATCAGCGTGCTGATGGCGGAACGCTAACAATCAGGAGTGGAATGTGAAGCGACAGAGGTTTGAGTGCCGCACTCTGCTTTTGTGCCTGCCTAGCAGTTAGGTGCTGGGCTCTGCGATCCAGCCAGGAGCAGGGGCAGACTGTCCATATGGGAGATTGTGAATGGTTTCATAGCGCTCTATTATCCCTTTTTCAGGAGGATCCTGCACCCTTTTGAGGGAGACAACCCTCATCTGCCTAGAAGGTGAAAGCACAAACATACATACACACACGCAAACATACATACAACCATGCAAACATACATACACACACACAAACATACATACACACACAAAAACATACATACACGTGCAAACATACATACACACACAAAAACATACATACACACATACAAACATGCATATACATGCAAACATACATACACACGCACACACATACAACCACGCAAACACACATACAACCACGCAAACACACATACACACACGCAAGCATGCATACACACGTCAACACACATAAACACACGCAAACACACATACAACCACGCAAACATACATACACACACGTGCAAAAATGCATCCGACCATGCAAACATACATACACACATGCAAATATACATACACACATGCAAATATACATACACACGCAAACATACATGCAATTATGCAAACATACATGCACACACGCAAACATATATACACACACAAACACATACACACCCAAACATACATACACACACGCAAACATATATACACACACACAAACATACATACACACATGCAAACATACATACAACCATGCAAACACACACATGCAAATATACAAACACACATGAAAACATATACACACACATACATACAACCATGCAACCATACATACACACAGACAAACATACATACAACCAAGCAAACATACATCCAACCACACAAACATACATACAACCACACAAACATACATACATGCAAACATACATACACAAACACAAACACGCATACACACACACAAACATACATACAACCATGTAAACATACATGCAACCATGCAAACACACATACAACCATGCAAACATATATACAACCATGCAAACACACACACATGCAAACACACACATGCAATCATACAAACATACATGAAAACATATATACACACACACAAACATACATACAACCATGCAAACATACATACACACACACAAACATACATACAACCATGCAAACATACATACAACCAAGCAAACATACATACAACCAGGCAAACATACATATACACAAACATACATACACACATAAACATGCATAAACACACACAAACATACAACCACACAAACATAAATGCAACCACGCAAACACACATACAACCACGCAACCATACATACACACAAACAACCATACATACACTCATGCAAACATACATACACTCACACAAACATACATACACACACACAAACATACATACACACACAAAAACATACATACAACCATGCAAACATACATACACACACGCAAACATACATACACTCACGCAAACATACATACACACACATGTATGCACACATAGACGCAACCACACACACACACGCACATATACCTATAGACACACAAACATACACATGACTTGTGCCCTGATTTTGGCCTTTAACCTTGTTCCTCAGTTTAAAGACTCACCGTTCAGCCGACCCTCTCTGTTGACTTTAACTTGTTGGAAAGTCTGCGGACAAACAGAAATTGGAATGGTGATTGGTTATTCGGAGTGGCAGTTCTGTCCCGGCACCTCTGTGGTACCTTATAGTAACCTGCAGAAACAACAGCTATACGGGCAAATACTTCTTTTAAGTAGATGGGTTTGATATAAAGGTGTTAATCATTGGTTTATATTTTCCCTCTCCTATAGCAAGGGCTCTGAGGCTAATGGCACTACCTCAACCACTGCCTTTTAAAGCTGTGTGGTGACAACGCTGCCTTTATTAGGGTGAAATGTACCAACCATTGTTGTTAGAGAGACCGTGAAGGGCATTATGTCAGTTATTAGGGGCGCCATTAAGGATATGGACTTGGCTTTCTGCACTGAGACAAAGTTCTTAAGAAATAAGAGCAGGAGTGGGCTATATGGCCCCTCGAGCCTGCTCTGCCATTCAATAAGATCATGGCTGATCATCGGCCTCAGCTCCACTTTCCCGCCCGATCTCCATATCCCTTGATTCCCCGAGAGTCCAAAAATCTATCAATCTCAGAATTGAATATACTCAACAACTGAGCATCCACAGCCCTCTGTGATGAAATTCTTCCTCATCTCAGTCTTAAATGGCCGACCCCTTATCCTGAGACTGTGACTCCTCGTTCTAGACTCCCCAGCCAGGGGGAAACAACCTCTCAGCATCTACCCTGTCAATCCCCCTCAGAATCTTATATGTTCAATGAGATCACCTCTCATTCTTTGAAACTCCAGAAGACATTATCGGCCCAATCTACTCAATACAAGCTTACATCAATAGCCATTGAACAGCGTGCCCTGTCCCTTATCACAGCTTCATTTCCCAGCAGGCCTCACCTGTTGCCTTTCTGAATGATGCCCATCGTCCGTTGACAGTGGTGACCCACTGGGAGATTCCACTTCTTCCTTAATGGAAGGAGACTGAAGAAAGATAAGATGCATTAATACAGCCAGACAGTGCAGACACTCAATGGCGATACTGGCTTTAGTCTCAACCTCTCAGTGTTTTTTTTTTATTCGTTCCGGGATGTGGGCATCGCTGGCAAGGCCGGCATTTATTGCCCATCCCTAGTTGCCCTCGAGAATGTGGTGGTGAGCCGCCTTCTTAGACCGCTGCAGTCCGTGTGGTGAAGGTGCTCCCATAGTGCCGTTAGGGAGGGAGTTCCAGGATTTTGACCCAGCGACGATGTGAGTAGGATAATCAGAGAGAGCTCAGACTGGCCCAGTTTTGGAATCAGAAAAGGTGTTTCCACCATTCAGTGCTCCCCATGGGGAGCAGCACTCAAAGGGCCTGCCTCTTGAGAAATCAGGGCTGTGCGGCCCCAGGACCTGTCGTCCATTAGTTTTAACTGATGGACACTCACGGACTGCGCAGCCACAGGTTCCTGAGATGCACTCCCTTCCAATGCCACTCCCTGCGTGATTGCCAAACACTAAAATCAACCGGTGCCTATCTACACCAAATACTAAAATCACCCAGTGCCTATCTACACCAGATACTAAAATCACCCGGTGCCTATCTACCCCAAATACTAAAATCACCCGGTGCCTCTCTACACCAAACACTAAAATCACCCGGTGCCTATCTACACCAAATACTAAAATCACCCGGTGCCTCTCTACACCAAATACTAAAATCACCCGGTGCCTATCTACACCAAATACTAAAATCACCCGGTGCCTATCTACACCAAATACTAAAATCACCCGGTGCCTATCTACCCCAAATACTAAAATCACCCGGTGCCTATCTACGCCAAATACTAAAATCACCCGGTGCCTATCTACCCCAAATACTAAAATCACCCAGTGCCTATCTACACCAAATACTAAAATCACCCGGTGCCTCTCTACACCAAATACTAAAATCACCCGGTGCCTATCTACCCCAAATACTAAAATCACCCAGTGCCTATCTACACCAAATACTAAAATCACCCGGTGCCTATCTACACCAAATACTAAAATCACCCGGTGCCTATCTACACCAAATACTAAAATCACCCAGTGCCTATCTACACCAAATACTAAAATCACCCGGTGCCTATCTACACCAGATACTAAAATCACCCGGTGCCTATCTACCCCAAATACTAAAATCACCCGGTGCCTATCTACACCAAATACTAAAATCACCCGGTGCCTATCTACTCCAAATACTAAAATCACCCGGTGCCTATCTACGCCAAATACTAAAATCACCCGGTGCCTATCTACACCAAATACTAAAATCACCCGGTGCCTATCTACACCAAATACTAAAATCACCCGGTGCCTATCTACCCCAAATACTAAAATCACCCGGTGCCTATCTACACCAAATACTAAAATCACCCGGTGCCTATCTACACCAAATACTAAAATCACCCGGTGCTTATCAACCCCAAATACTAAAATCACCCGGTGCCTATCTACCCCAAATACTAAAATCACCCGGTGCCTCTCTACACCAAATACTAAAATCACCCGGTGCCTATCTACACCAAATACTAAAATCACCCGGTGCCTATCTACACCAAATACTAAAATCACCCGGTGCCTATCTACACCAAATACTAAAATCACCCGGTGCCTATCTACACCAAATACTAAAATCACCCGGTGCCTATCTACACCAAATACTAAAATCACCCGGTGCCTCTCTACACCAAATACTAAAATCACCCGGTGCCTATCTACACCAAATACTAAAATCACCCGGTGCCTATCTACACCAAATACTAAAATCACCCGGTGCCTATCTACGCCAAATACTAAAATCACCCGGTGCCTATCTACGCCAAATACTAAAATCACCCGGTGCCTATCTACGCCAAATACTAAAATCACCCGGTGCCTATCTACCCCAAATACTAAAATCACCCAGTGCCTATCTACACCAAATACTAAAATCACCCGGTGCCTATCTACACCAAATACTAAAATCACCCGGTGCCTATCTACACCAAATACTAAAATCACCCAGTGCCTATCTACACCAAATACTAAAATCACCCGGTGCCTATCTACACCAGATACTAAAATCACCCGGTGCCTATCTACCCCAAATACTAAAATCACCCGGTGCCTATCTACACCAAATACTAAAATCACCCGGTGCCTATCTACACCAAATACTAAAATCACCCGGTGCCTATCTACCCCAAATACTAAAATCACCCGGTGCCTATCTACACCAAATACTAAAATCACCCGGTGCCTATCTACACCAAATACTAAAATCACCCGGTGCTTATCAACCCCAAATACTAAAATCACCCGGTGCCTATCTACCCCAAATACTAAAATCACCCGGTGCCTCTCTACACCAAATACTAAAATCACCCGGTGCCTATCTACACCAAATACTAAAATCACCCGGTGCCTATCTACACCAAATACTAAAATCACCCGGTGCCTATCTACACCAAATACTAAAATCACCCGGTGCCTATCTACACCAAATACCAAAATCACCCGGTGCCTATCTACACCAAATACTAAAATCACCCGGTGCCTATCTACACCAAATACTAAAATCACCCGGTGCCTATCTACACCAAATACTAAAATCACCCGGTGCCTATCTACACCAAATACTAAAATCACTCGGTGCTTATCTACACCAAATACTAAAATCACTCGGTGCCTATCTACACCAAATACTAAAATCACTCGGTGCCTATCTACCCCAAATACTAAAATCACCCGGTGCCTATCTACACCAAATAATAAAATCACCCGGTGCCTATCTACACCAAATACTAAAATCACCCGGTGCCTATCTACGCCAAATACTAAAATCACCCGGTGTCTATCTACACCAGATACTAAAATCACCTGGTGCCTATCTACACCAGATACTAAAATCACCTGGTGCCTATCTACGCCAAATACTAAAATCACCCGGTGCCTATCTACACCAGATACTAAAATCACCTGGTGCCTATCTACCCCAAATACTAAAATCACCTGGTGCCTATCTACACCAAATACTAAAATCACCCGGTGCCTATCTATGCCAAATACTAAAATCACCCGGTGTCTATCTACACCAGATACTAAAATCACCCGGTGCCTATCTACCCCAAATACTAAAATCACCCGGTGCCTATCTACCCCAAATACTAAAATCACCCGGTGCCTATCTACACCAAATACTAAAATCACCCGGTGCCTATCTACACCAAATACTAAAATCACCCGGTGCCTATCTACACCAAATACTAAAATCACCCGGTGCCTCTCTACGCCAAATACTAAAATCACCCGGTGCCTATCTACGCCAAATACTAAAATCACCCGGTGCCTATCTACACCAAATACTAAAATCACCCGGTGCCTATCTACCCCAAATACTAAAATCACCCGGTGCCTATCTACCCCAAATACTAAAATCACCCGGTGCCTATCTACCCCAAATACTAAAATCACCCGGTGCCTATCTACCCCAAATACTAAAATCACCCGGTGCCTATCTACACCAAATACTAAAATCACCCGGTGCCTATCTACACCAAATACTAAAATCACCCGGTGCCTATCTACACCAAATACTAAAATCACCCGGTGCCTATCTACACCAAATACTAAAATCACCCGGTGCCTATTTACACCAAATACTAAAATCACCCGGTGCCTATCTACACCAAATACTAAAATCACCCGGTGCCTATCTACACCAAATACTAAAATCACCCGGTGCCTATCTACACCAAATACTAAAATCACCCGGTGCCTATCTACACCAAATACTAAAATCACCCGGTGCCTATCTACACCAAATACTAAAATCACCCGGTGTCTATCTACACCAAATACTAAAATCACCCGGTGCCTATCTACGCCAAATACTAAAATCACCCGGTGCCTATCTACCCCAAATACTAAAATCACCCGGTGCCTATCTACACCAAATACTAAAATCACCCGGTGCCTATCTACGCCAAATACTAAAATCACCCGGTGCCTATCTACACCAAATACTAAAATCACCCGGTGCCTATCTACGCCAAATACTAAAATCACCCAGTGCCTATCTACCCCAAATACTAAAATCACCCGGTGCCTATCTACGCCAAATACTAAAATCACCCGGTGCCTATCTACGCCAAATACTAAAATCACCCAGTGCCTATCTACACCAAATACTAAAATCACCCGGTGCCTATCTACACCAAATACTAAAATCACCCGGTGCCTATCTACCCCAAATACTAAAATCACCCGGTGCCTATCTACCCCAAATACTAAAATCACCCGGTGCCTATCTACACCAAATACTAAAATCACCCGGTGCCTATCTACGCCAAATACTAAAATCACCCAGTGCCTATCTACACCAAATACTAAAATCACCCGGTGCCTATCTACACCAAATACTAAAATCACCCGGTGCCTATCTACACCAAATACTAAAATCACCCGGTGCCTATCTACACCAAATACTAAAATCACCCGGTGCCTATCTACACCAAATACTAAAATCACCCGGTGCCTATCTACACCAAATACTAAAATCACCCGGTGCCTATCTACACCAAATACTAAAATCACCCGGTGCCTATCTACACCAAATACTAAAATCACCCGGTGCCTATCTACACCAAATACTAAAATCACCCGGTGCCTATCTACACCAAATACTAAAATCACCCGGTGCCTATCTACACCAAATACTAAAATCACCCGGTGCCTATCTACACCAAATACTAAAATCACCCGGTGCCTATCTACACCAAATACTAAAATCACCCGGTGCCTATCTACCGCAAATACTAAAATCACCCGGTGCCTATCTACACCAAATACTAAAATCACCCGGTGCCTATCTACACCAAATACTAAAATCACCCGGTGCCTATCTACCGCAAATACTAAAATCACCCGGTGCCTACCTACTCCAAATACTAAAATCACCCGGTGCCTATCTACCGCAAATACTAAAATCACCCGGTGCCTATCTACACCAAATACTAAAATCACCCGGTGCCTATCTACCCCAAATACTAAAATCACCCGGTGCCTATCTACACCAAATACTAAAATCACCCGGTGCCTATCTACACCAAATACTAAAATCACCCGGTGCCTATCTACACCAAATACTAAAATCACCCGGTGTCTATCTACACCAAATACTAAAATCACCCGGTGCCTATCTACCCCAAATACTAAAATCACCCGGTGCCTCTCTACACCAAATACTAAAATCACCCGGTGCCTATCTACACCAAATACTAAAATCACCCGGTGCCTATCTACACCAAATACTAAAATCACCCGGTGCCTATCTACCGCAAATACTAAAATCACCCGGTGCCTACCTACTCCAAATACTAAAATCACCCGGTGCCTATCTACCGCAAATACTAAAATCACCCGGTGCCTATCTACACCAAATACTAAAATCACCCGGTGCCTATCTACCCCAAATACTAAAATCACCCGGTGCCTATCTACACCAAATACTAAAATCACCCGGTGCCTATCTACACCAAATACTAAAATCACCCGGTGCCTATCTACACCAAATACTAAAATCACCCGGTGTCTATCTACACCAAATACTAAAATCACCCGGTGCCTATCTACCCCAAATACTAAAATCACCCGGTGCCTCTCTACACCAAATACTAAAATCACCCGGTGCCTATCTACACCAAATACTAAAATCACCCGGTGCCTATCAACACCAAATACTAAAATCACCCGGTGCCTATCTACTCCAAATACTAAAATCACCCAGTGCCTATCTACACCAAATACTAAAATCACCCGGTGCCTATCTACACCAAATACTAAAATGACCCGGTGCCTATCTACACCAAATACTAAAATCACCCGGTGCCTATCTACGCCAAATACTAAAATCACCCAGTGCCTATCTACGCCAAATACTAAAATCACCCGGTGCCTATCTACTCCAAATACTAAAATCACCCGGTGCCTATCTACACCAAATACTAAAATCACCCGGTGCCTATCTACGCCAAATACTAAAATCACCCAGTGCCTATCTACGCCAAATACTAAAATCACCCGGTGCCTATCTATCCCCAGCCTTGTCCCTATCTAATGTTCTTGCATCTGTCTAAACCTCCTGCCCCACCCCATCTAACCTCCTGCCCCACCCTTATCCCTCTGTCCAGTTTTGTACTTGGGAAAAGATGCCAGAGATAAATGATATGGAGCTTATGGCGGGGGCAAGGAGGTTGACTTTAAAATATCGGAAGTACATAATCCCGACATTTACAAGTAGTTTAATTTGTTTTGTCTCTTTAGTTTGTGACTCCAGTGAGCTCTGGCCAGCCTATAATCAGGTCTATCCACCCTATCACAGACCTTCCCTTTTGTTCTTTCCTCCCTCCCCCCTCTCCCCACCTCTGCACTTGTTTAAAACCTGTCACATCTCGAACATCTTCCAGTTCTGACGAAGGGCCACCGACCTGAAACGTTAACTCTGTTTCTCTCTCTCCACAGATGCTGCCTGAACCCGCTGAGTGTTTTCCAGCCTCTTCTGTTTTTTATTTCAGATTTCCAGCATCCGCAGTGTTTTGCCGTTGATCTGTAATCTGATGCCTCGTCTACAAGAGACCGCTCAGTACAAAACTCAGAACCATTTTATACACATTTAGGGCAGGACTGTCAGCCCCTGGAATGGCAGTAGATGCGGGTTTGCGGAGCCGCAGTTCCGGAGACTGTGCCCGCCGTTCCCTGCACAGAAGCCTGCTACTCTCGGCCGTGGGCAGAGCAGAAGCCAGAATACAGATGAGCTTTATCCTGCCTCTGTTCTGTGCTGTTCCTGGCCTGGGACTGCTTGATGTTGGCATTGACGCCGACAGCATAAAGCGGAGTTCAGTGATATTATATAATGATATACTGAGGGCTCCATTATTTAAGGAAGGGAACAGAGAGAGAGAGAGAGAGAGAGAGAGAGATGAGCTGATTATTACCTGTGCTGGTTGCAGTGATGCACTGGTCTCCTCACAGCTGAAAGAAACAAGCCCAAGTTATCAATATTAGAAGTATGATGATATCAAGATAGGTGGGAAAGCAAGTTGTGAGGAGGGCACAAAGGGCAGGATTTTCATTGGGCCGTGGAGGCGGGATTGGAGGCGTGTGGGGGGTTAAAATCTCGAAATCGGGGGGCACGAACCCATCCTGCCCCCAACCCGCCTCCATGCCAGTTTCAAAGGAGGCGGGTACCCGCCCCGCACTGGGACCCGCCTCCCCGAGGCGGGAAGGGGATTAGTGCCAATTAACTGCCTGTTAACAGGTAGTTAACAGGCAGTTTTTAGCCTAATCCCTATTTTTATCCCTGAAGTGTGGGCTTCCCGATGGCTCCAAACCACGCCAAGTTAGCGAGGCGGACCGTCGGGCTGAAGGGCTTGGAGGGTTCAAGATGTCCGGTGTTCAGGTGAGTGATGGGTGCATGAGTGCAGAGGTAAGTGTGTTTGGTGTGTGTAAAGTGTTTAAATAAGTTTTACTTACCTTTACTTACCTTTACAGCCTTCCTTCCTTCAGGTCTCGGGAGTTCCTCACCTCACCGGCACAGAAAGCAGAATGGCCGCGAGCTGTCAAAAGTTGCAGCATTCAGCTTTCTGTTCTGGAGAGATCTCTAAATCAGCCTGAGAGGAAGGAATTAACTTGGAGTACAGATTGTCAGTGTTTCACAGCTTCAAAGAGCTGTGAAACGCTGATATTTCATCTGTCAAAAGCTCTTGACAGATGAAATGTCAATCTGTGACGTCACCTGTTGCCGGGTGGCCCTTAATTGGCCTGCTGAGCCCGCTGGGCAGGCTCAACAAGGTCAATCAAGTGAAAATCGAGTGGGTTGGCCACAACTCGATGGAGGCGGGACTACAACCCCGAAAGTTGTAGTCCCGCCTCCTACACGCCTCCAGTATCAAAATCCAGCCTACAGAGTCGGCAAAGGGATATCGATAGACTGAGTGAGTAGGCAAGAATTTGACAGATGGAATATAATGTGGGAAACTGTGAAGTTATCCACTTTGGCAGGAAGAATAGAAAAGAAAAATATTATTTAAATGGAGAAAGACTACAGAATGCTGCGGTACAGTGGGATCTGGGTGTCCTCGTACATGAAACACAAAAAGTTAGCACGCAGGTACAGCAAGTAATTAGGAAGGCAAATGGAATGTTGGCCTTTATTGCAAGGAGGATGGAGTATAAAAGTAGGGAAGTCCTGTTACAACTGTACAGGGTGTTGGTGAGACCACACCTGGAGTACTGCGTACAGTTTTGGTCTCCTTGTTTAAGGAAGGATATACTTGCATTGGAGGCAGTTCAGAGACGATTCACGAGGTTCATTCCTGGGATGAAGGGGTTGACTTATGAGGAAAGGTTGAGCAGGTTGGGCCTATACTCGTTGGAGTTTAGTAGAATGAGAGGTGATCTTATTGAGACATGTAAGATACTGAGGGGGCTCGACAGGGTAGATGCAAAGAGGATGTTTCCCCTCATGGGGGAATCTAGAACGAGGGGGCATAGTTTCAGAATAAGGGGTCACCCATTTAAGAGGGAGATGAGGAGGAATTTCTTCTCTCAGAGGGTCGTGAATCTTTGGAATTCTCTTCCCCAGAGAGCTGTGGAGGCGGAGTCAGTGAATATATTCAAGGTGGAGATTGACAGATTTTTAAGCAACAGAGGAGTCAAGGGTTACGGGGAGCGGGCAGGGAAGTGGAGTTGAGGCCAAAATCGGATCAGCCGTGACCTCATTAAATGGCGGAGCCGGCTCGAGAGGCCGAATGGCCGACTCTTGCTCCTATTTCTTATGTTCTTATGAGTGAGATAAAGATATATATTCCACTGGATCGCAGGATAAATTGGAGAATTAGCCTCCACCCCCCGCAAGAGATGGATTGTCTGGTTAGACCACATAAGTCCCAAAAACGTCAAGTGTAGCTCTGGATTGACGTGCCAGGCCATTTTCCTAGGCTGACGCAGGGAGCCCTCCATCAGATCTCCCTGTGCCAACGGGAAGCATCAATGTGGAGCGCTCCCTGACTATCTTGTACAACATACAGACAGCTGACCCAAGTTTCATGGGGTGAGGAGGGTGCGGAAGAGGCACGTTAGTAATGCACGTTGGCTCTTCCTGGTACTCCATCTTGCGCAGCCAGTTGCATTTTGAAGTATTCAGGGCTAAAAATTGAGTAGCACCCCCTCTGGGGCGCCAACTTTGCCGGGGCGCTAGTTTTAGCGCCTCGGGAAAATTAGTGCCCCCGCGACAGAAATTGAGTGGTAGCGCCCCAAGAGAGAAGCAGGGCGCCACGCGCTGCGGCACATCGCGCCGCGGTACTGCAGGCCTTCCCCCCCTTCTTAAAGGGGAGGGGCCTTGTGCAGCACGACCTGGGGCCCAGCTGGGACCCCAGGGATTGGGAGTGCTGGCAAAAGAGCCCGGCACTCAAGAGAAGTGCCGGGCTCATGGAGCGCCGCCGGCACTCTGCAGGAGGGGGGGTGCGGGTAAGGAGGCCAGGGACGGGAGCGGAAGCAGGCCTTTAAATAGCACCTCCCCAGCCGCAGGTAGGCCCCCCCTGACCCCATCGGACATAGCGTCTGGCGGTAAGTCAGGGGACGCTCCTGAAGATTGCAGCCGGGGTGCAAGCGGGGCGCTGCGCGCGGCGATTACGTCATCGGCGGCGGCGCAGCGCCGCGGGGCGCTACCGGTTACCACCACCACTAACCTCCCACTGAATTTCGCAGGAGGCGTAGGCAGCGCCGTGCCCAGGCGCTAGTTGCTTTGCGCCCTCTTAGGGCTAACAGGAGGCGCAAAGCAATCGAATTTTTCCCCCTCAGAGCCTGGAACTCTTTACTCTGGATGAGGGGAGTCTCAGGGTGGATATTAGTCAAGGATTTGCGATTTTTAGATAAATCGAGGCCCAGTAATAGGCTCGAGATCGCCATGAACCCAAGGGATGCAGGCTCCAGTGTAGAAGAGGAAGGTGAACAGGTAGTTTAGATTGGAACGGAATGGACTGTTCAGGGAGCCCATGGAGACTGACACTGTGGAAGCATTTATTGAAGACTCGGATAGACCGATGAGGGGGCTGCTATTCATTTTTGGAACAGCTGGGTGGACTCCAGTGATTTCTGGTCCTCATTTTCTGATCTTCCTATTTTACTTTTTGGTTTCATTATTTTTTTTCTGATTAAATCTCAGATTTGGAGATTTTTTTGTTTTAGTTTAGACCCGATAAAGTGCAGATTTGCTCATAGCTGATCTCACCTGATTTTCTGACCAGGATTCTGGAAAAAATAAAATCCAAAAATTCAGAAGACTTGAAGTGATCTCCACTGGCAAGAGCTGGAGGATTTCAGGAAAGAGTCCTGATCTCACAGCTGATGTTAACAGTTTTGTAATTTTAGGAAAGTCATTCCCCTCCCCCCCCCCAATGTAATTCAACCTTCCATTTTGTTAATTGTGTAAACCCAAAGAAATAAACCATTATCATAATCTACAGTAAAATATAACATGTTCACAATGCCCCTCCCCCCGGATTACACTGTGACCTGTGTACTGACAAATGAACTACACACACAGTCTCGCCCACAAACAGCTGCTCATTCATACCCAGATGTACCACACAGACCCCAGCCATTCTCTCAGATACACAGGCTGTCTCAAAATGAGGTTTAATCCCATCTCAAATTGATATTTATTGCACCACCAAAGATAGAACGACTTCACCGAGGTACACGGTGAGAAGGTGGGTTGGTGGGACTGGGGGCTATGGTGAGAATGTGGGTTGGTGGGACTGGGGGCTATGGTGAGAAGGTGGGTAGGTGGGACTGAGGGCTATGGTGAGAATGTGGGTTGGTGGGACTGGGGGCTATGGTGAGAAGGTGGGTTGGTTGGACTGGGGGCTATGGTGAGAAGGTGGGTCGGTGGGACTGAGGGCTATGGTGAGAAGGTGGGTTGGTGGGACTGAGGCGTATGGTGAGAAGGTGGGTTGGTGGGACTGAGGGCTATGGTGAGAAGGTGGGTTGGTGGGACTGAGGCGTATGGTGAGAAGGTGGGTTGGTGGGACTGAGGGCTATGGTGAGAAGGTGGGTTGGTGGGACTGAGGGCTATGGTGAGAAGGTGGGTTGGTGGGACTGAGGCGTATGGTGAGAAGGTGGGTTGGTGGGACTGGGGGCTATGGTGAGAAGGTGGGTTGGTGGGACTGAGGCGTATGGTGAGAAGGTGGGTTGGTGGGACTGAGGGCTATGGTGAGAAGGTGGGTTGGTGGGACTGGGGGCTATGGTGAGAAGGTGGGTTGGTGGGACTGAGGGCCTATGGTGAGAAGGTGGGTTGGTGGGACTGAGGGGTATGGTGAGAAGGTGGGTTGGTGGGACTGGGGGCTATGGTGAGAAGGTGGGTTGGTGGGACTGAGGGGTATGGTGAGAAGGTGGGTTGGTGGGACTGAGGGGTATGGTGAGAAGGTGGGTTGGTGGGACTGAGGGCTATGGTGAGAAGGTGGGTTGGTGGGACTGAGGGGTATGGTGAGAAGGTGGGTTGGTGGGACTGAGGGCTATGGTGAGAATGTGGGTTGGTGGGACTGGGGGCTATGGTGAGAAGGTGGGTTGGTGGGACTGAGGGCTATGGTGAGAAGGTGGGTTGGTGGGACTGAGGGCTATGGTGAGAAGGTGGGTTGGTGGGACTGAGGGTCTATGGTGAGAAGGTGGGTTGGTGGGACTGAGGGCTATGGTGAGAAGGTGGGTTGGTGGGACTGAGGCGTATGGTGAGAAGGTGGGTTGGTGGGACTGGGGGCTATGGTGAGAAGGTGGGTTGGTGGGACTGAGGGCTATGGTGAGAAGGTGGGTTGGTGGGACTGAGGCGTATGGTGAGAAGGTGGGTTGGTGGGACTGGGGGCTATGGTGAGAAGGTGGGTTGGTGGGACTGAGGGCTATGGTGAGAAGGTGGGTAGGTGGGACTGAGGGCTATGGTGAGAAGGTGGGTTGGTTGGACTGGGGGCTATGGTGAGAAGGTGGGTTGGTTGGACTGGGGGCTATGGTGAGAAGGTGGGTTGGTTGGACTGGGGGCTATGGTGAGAAGGTGGGTTGGTGGGACTGGGGGCTATGGTGAGAAGGTGGGTTGGTGGGACTGAGGGGTATGGTGAGAAGGTGGGTTGGTGGGACTGAGGGCTATGGTGAGAAGGTGGGTTGGTGGGACTGAGGGGTATGGTGAGAAGGTGGGTTGGTGGGACTGAGGGGTATGGTGAGAAGGTGGGTTGGTGGGACTGAGGGCTATGGTGAGAAGGTGGGTTGGTGGGACTGAGGGTCTATGGTGAGAAGGTGAGAAGGTGGGACTGAGGGCTATGGTGAGGAGGTGAGACTGAGGGCTATGGTGAGAAGGTGGGTTGGTGGGACTGGGGGCTATGGTGAGAAGGTGGGTAGGTGGGACTGGGGGCTATGGTGAGAAGGTCGTTGGTGGGACTGAGGGCTATGGTGAGAAGGTGGGTTGGTGGGACTGAGGGTCTATGGTGAGAAGGTGGGTTGGTGGGACTGAGGGCCTATGGTGAGAAGGTGGGTTGGTGGGACTGAGGCGTATGGTGAGAAGGTGGGTTGGTGGGACTGAGGGTCTATGGTGAGAAGGTGGGTTGGTGGGACTGAGGGTCTATGGTGAGAAGGTGGGTTGGTGGGACTGAGGGCTATGGTGAGAAGGTGGGTTGGTGGGACTAGGGGCTATGGTGAGAAGGTGGGTTGGTGGGACTGGGGGCTATGGTGAGAAGGTGGGTTGGTGGGACTGAGGGCCTATGGTGAGAAGGTGGGTCGGTGGGACTGAGGGCTATGGTGAGAAGGTGGGTTGGTGGGACTGGGGGCTATGGTGAGAAGGTGGGTTGGTGGGACTGAGGGCTATGGTGAGAAGGTGGGTTGGTGGGACTGGGGGCTATGGTGAGAAGGTGGGTTGGTGGGACTGGGGGCTATGGTGAGAAGGTGGGTTGGTGGGACTGAGGGCTATGGTGAGAAGGTGGGTTGGTGGGACTGAGGGCTATGGTGAGAAGGTGGGTTGGTGGGACTGGGGGCTATGGTGAGAATGTGGGTTGGTGGGACTGAGGGCTATGGTGAGAAGGTGGGTTGGTGGGACTGAGGGTCTATGGTGAGAAGGTGGGTCGGTGGGACTGGGGGCTATGGTGAGAAGGTGGGTTGGTGGGACTGAGGGTCTATGGTGAGAAGGTGGGTTGGTGGGACTGAGGGTCTATGGTGAGAAGGTGGGTCGGTGGGACTGGGGGCTATGGTGAGAAGGTGGGTTGGTGGGACTGAGGGCTATGGTGAGAAGGTGGGTTGGTGGGACTGAGGGTCTATGGTGAGAAGGTGGGTTGGTGGGACTAGGGGCTATGGTGAGAAGGTGGGTTGGTGGGACTGGGGGCTATGGTGAGAAGGTGGGTTGGTGGGACTGAGGGCCTATGGTGAGAAGGTGGGTTGGTGGGACTGGGGGCTATGGTGAGAAGGTGGGTTGGTGGGACTGGGGGCTATGGTGAGAAGGTGGGTTGGTGGGACTGGGGGCTATGGTGAGAAGGTGGGTTGGTGGGACTGAGGGCTATGGTGAGAAGGTGGGTTGGTGGGACTGAGGGCTATGGTGAGAAGGTGGGTTGGTGGGACTGAGGGCTATGGTGAGAAGGTGGGTTGGTGGGACTGAGGGTCTATGGTGAGAAGGTGGGTTGGTGGGACTAGGGGCTATGGTGAGAAGGTGGGTTGGTGGGACTGGGGGCTATGGTGAGAAGGTGGGTTGGTGGGACTGAGGGCCTATGGTGAGAAGGTGGGTTGGTGGGACTGGGGGCTATGGTGAGAAGGTGGGTTGGTGGGACTGGGGGCTATAGTGAGAAGGTGGGTTGGTGGGACTGAGGGCCTATGGTGAGAAGGTGGGTTGGTGGGACTGGGGGCTATGGTGAGAAGGTGGGTTGGTGGGACTGAGGGCTATGGTGAGAAGGTGGGTTGGTGGGACTGAGGGCCTATGGTGAGAAGGTGGGTCGGTGGGACTGAGGGCTATGGTGAGAAGGTGGGTTGGTGGGACTGGGGGCTATGGTGAGAAGGTGGGTTGGTGGGACTGGGGGCTATGGTGAGAAGGTGGGTTGGTGGGACTGAGGGCTATGGTGAGAAGGTGGGTTGGTGGGACTGAGGGCTATGGTGAGAAGGTGGGTTGGTGGGACTGAGGGCTATGGTGAGAATGTGGGTTGGTGGGACTGAGGGTCTATGGTGAGAAGGTGGGTCGGTGGGACTGAGGGTCTATGGTGAGCAGGTGGGTTGGTGGGACTGAGGGCTATGGTGAGAAGGTGGGTTGGTGGGACTGAGGGTCTATGGTGAGAAGGTGGGTTGGTGGGACTGAGGGCTATGGTGAGAAGGTGGGTTGGTGGGACTGAGGGCTATGGTGAGAATGTGGGTTGGTGGGACTGGGGGCTATGGTGAGAATGTGGGTTGGTGGGACTGAGGGGTACGGTGAGAAGGTGGGTCGGTGGGACTGAGGGCTATGGTGAGAAGGTGGGTTGGTGGGACTGAGGGTCTATGGTGAGAAGGTGGGTTGGTGGGACTGAGGGCCTATGGTGAGAAGGTGGGTTGGTGGGACTGAGGGTCTATGGTGAGAAGGTGGGTTGGTGGGACTGAGGGCTATGGTGAGAATGTGGGTTGGTGGGACTGGGGGCTATGGTGAGAAGGTGGGTTGGTGGGACTGAGGGCTATGGTGAGAAGGTGGGTTGGTGGGACTGAGGGGTATGGTGAGAAGGTGGGTTGGTGGGACTGAGGGTCTATGGTGAGAAGGTGGGTTGGTGGGACTGAGGGTCTATGGTGAGAAGGTGAGAAGGTGGGACTGGGGGCTATGGTGAGGAGGTGGGAGTGAGGGCTATGGTGAGAAGGTGGGTCGGTGGGACTGAGGGGTATGGTGAGAAGGTGGGTAGGTGGGACTCAGGGGTATGGTGAGAAGGTGGGTCGGTGGGACTGAGGGGTATGGTGAGAAGGTGGGTAGGTGGGACTCAGGGGTATGGTGAGAAGGTGGGTAGGTGGGACTCAGGGGTATGGTGAGAAGGTGGGTTGGTGGGACTGAGGGCTATGGTGAGAAGGTGGGTTGGTGGGACTGAGGGGTATGGTGAGAAGGTGGGTTGGTGGGACTGAGGGGTATGGTGAGAAGGTGGGTTGGTGGGACTGAGGGCTATGGTGAGAAGGTGGGTTGGTGGGACTGAGGGTCTATGGTGAGAAGGTGAGAAGGTGGGACTGAGGGCTATGGTGAGGAGGTGAGACTGAGGGCTATGGTGAGAAGGTGCGTTGGTGGGACTGGGGGCTATGGTGAGAAGGTGGGTAGGTGGGACTGGGGGCTATGGTGAGAAGGTCGTTGGTGGGACTGAGGGCTATGGTGAGAAGGTGGGTTGGTGGGACTGAGGGTCTATGGTGAGAAGGTGGGTTGGTGGGACTGAGGGCCTATGGTGAGAAGGTGGGTTGGTGGGACTGAGGCGTATGGTGAGAAGGTGGGTTGGTGGGACTGAGGGTCTATGGTGAGAAGGTGGGTTGGTGGGACTGAGGGTCTATGGTGAGAAGGTGGGTTGGTGGGACTGAGGGCTATGGTGAGAAGGTGGGTTGGTGGGACTAGGGGCTATGGTGAGAAGGTGGGTTGGTGGGACTGGGGGCTATGGTGAGAAGGTGGGTTGGTGGGACTGAGGGCCTATGGTGAGAAGGTGGGTCGGTGGGACTGAGGGCTATGGTGAGAAGGTGGGTTGGTGGGACTGGGGGCTATGGTGAGAAGGTGGGTTGGTGGGACTGAGGGCTATGGTGAGAAGGTGGGTTGGTGGGACTGGGGGCTATGGTGAGAAGGTGGGTTGGTGGGACTGGGGGCTATGGTGAGAAGGTGGGTTGGTGGGACTGAGGGCTATGGTGAGAAGGTGGGTTGGTGGGACTGAGGGCTATGGTGAGAAGGTGGGTTGGTGGGACTGGGGGCTATGGTGAGAATGTGGGTTGGTGGGACTGAGGGCTATGGTGAGAAGGTGGGTTGGTGGGACTGAGGGTCTATGGTGAGAAGGTGGGTCGGTGGGACTGGGGGCTATGGTGAGAAGGTGGGTTGGTGGGACTGAGGGTCTATGGTGAGAAGGTGGGTTGGTGGGACTGAGGGTCTATGGTGAGAAGGTGGGTCGGTGGGACTGGGGGCTATGGTGAGAAGGTGGGTTGGTGGGACTGAGGGCTATGGTGAGAAGGTGGGTTGGTGGGACTGAGGGTCTATGGTGAGAAGGTGGGTTGGTGGGACTAGGGGCTATGGTGAGAAGGTGGGTTGGTGGGACTGGGGGCTATGGTGAGAAGGTGGGTTGGTGGGACTGAGGGCCTATGGTGAGAAGGTGGGTTGGTGGGACTGGGGGCTATGGTGAGAAGGTGGGTTGGTGGGACTGGGGGCTATGGTGAGAAGGTGGGTTGGTGGGACTGGGGGCTATGGTGAGAAGGTGGGTTGGTGGGACTGAGGGCTATGGTGAGAAGGTGGGTTGGTGGGACTGAGGGCTATGGTGAGAAGGTGGGTTGGTGGGACTGAGGGCTATGGTGAGAAGGTGGGTTGGTGGGACTGAGGGTCTATGGTGAGAAGGTGGGTTGGTGGGACTAGGGGCTATGGTGAGAAGGTGGGTTGGTGGGACTGGGGGCTATGGTGAGAAGGTGGGTTGGTGGGACTGAGGGCCTATGGTGAGAAGGTGGGTTGGTGGGACTGGGGGCTATGGTGAGAAGGTGGGTTGGTGGGACTGGGGGCTATAGTGAGAAGGTGGGTTGGTGGGACTGAGGGCCTATGGTGAGAAGGTGGGTTGGTGGGACTGGGGGCTATGGTGAGAAGGTGGGTTGGTGGGACTGAGGGCTATGGTGAGAAGGTGGGTTGGTGGGACTGAGGGCCTATGGTGAGAAGGTGGGTCGGTGGGACTGAGGGCTATGGTGAGAAGGTGGGTTGGTGGGACTGGGGGCTATGGTGAGAAGGTGGGTTGGTGGGACTGGGGGCTATGGTGAGAAGGTGGGTTGGTGGGACTGAGGGCTATGGTGAGAAGGTGGGTTGGTGGGACTGAGGGCTATGGTGAGAAGGTGGGTTGGTGGGACTGAGGGCTATGGTGAGAATGTGGGTTGGTGGGACTGAGGGTCTATGGTGAGAAGGTGGGTCGGTGGGACTGAGGGTCTATGGTGAGCAGGTGGGTTGGTGGGACTGAGGGCTATGGTGAGAAGGTGGGTTGGTGGGACTGAGGGTCTATGGTGAGAAGGTGGGTTGGTGGGACTGAGGGCTATGGTGAGAAGGTGGGTTGGTGGGACTGAGGGCTATGGTGAGAATGTGGGTTGGTGGGACTGGGGGCTATGGTGAGAATGTGGGTTGGTGGGACTGAGGGGTACGGTGAGAAGGTGGGTCGGTGGGACTGAGGGCTATGGTGAGAAGGTGGGTTGGTGGGACTGAGGGTCTATGGTGAGAAGGTGGGTTGGTGGGACTGAGGGCCTATGGTGAGAAGGTGGGTTGGTGGGACTGAGGGTCTATGGTGAGAAGGTGGGTTGGTGGGACTGAGGGCTATGGTGAGAATGTGGGTTGGTGGGACTGGGGGCTATGGTGAGAAGGTGGGTTGGTGGGACTGAGGGCTATGGTGAGAAGGTGGGTTGGTGGGACTGAGGGGTATGGTGAGAAGGTGGGTTGGTGGGACTGAGGGTCTATGGTGAGAAGGTGGGTTGGTGGGACTGAGGGTCTATGGTGAGAAGGTGAGAAGGTGGGACTGGGGGCTATGGTGAGGAGGTGGGACTGAGGGCTATGGTGAGAAGGTGGGTCGGTGGGACTGAGGGGTATGGTGAGAAGGTGGGTAGGTGGGACTCAGGGGTATGGTGAGAAGGTGGGTCGGTGGGACTGAGGGGTATGGTGAGAAGGTGGGTAGGTGGGACTCAGGGGTATGGTGAGAAGGTGAGAAGTTGGGACTGAGGCGTATGGTGAGAAGGTGGGACTGGGGGCTATGGTGAGGAGTTGGGACTGAGGGCTATGGTGAGAAGGTGGGTAGGTGGGACTGAGGGGTTATTGGGTTTGGGTTTCCAGATCTGTGAGAGGCACGAGGGAAAGAAGAAAGAAAAAAGAATGTCTTGCATTTCTATAGCGCCTTTCACGACCACCGGACGTCTCAAAGCGCTTTATAGCCAATGAAGTATTTTTGAAGTGTATCACTGTTGTAATATAGGAAACACGGCAGCCAATTTGCACACAGCAAGCTCCCACAAACAGCAATGTGATAATGACCAGATCATCTGTTTTAGTGATGTTGGTTGAGGGATAAATATTGGCCCCAGGACACCGGGGAGAACTCCCCTGCTCTTCTTCGATATGGTGCCGTGGGATCTTTTATGTCCACCTGAGAGGGCAGACTGCGCCTCGGTATAACGTCTCATCCGAAAGAAGGAACAGACAGAGAAGCAGAATAAAAATCTCCACTGACACAGACCTGGGGTTGAGTGCAGATAATCGCTCCAATTCCCGCTGCAGGTGTTGCTGAAGGTCTCCCCGTTTTAACTCCTCCTGGCACAGCGGGCACCGCAGGAACATAGAACAGTCGTGTATGGCCTTAACATCTACAAAAAAGACACACAAACAGCCATCAAATACAGGCCTGCAAACCCTGTCCTTCCAATCAAATCATCTACTTTTGAAAGTGTCTGCTTGGCTCAGCTGTCGAACACGTTCCTCTGGGTCCGGAGGTTGTGGGTTGAGTGTATAACCTACACTGACCCTTCAGTGCAGGGCTGAGAGGGGTGCTTCACGTTCCTTTGAATGAGATGCTAAACTGAGGCACCATCCGCGTGTTCCATGGATGTTAAAGCTGTGAAGCGCCGTGGGACATTTTACTACGTTAAAGGTGCTATATAAAGGCAAGTTATTCTTGCTAGAGTGTGGCGAGTGTCTCACCTCCTGACTCCCGAAAGCCTTTCCACCATCTACAAGGTACAAGTCAGGAGTGACGTAATAAAACTCACTACGCACTTAGTTTGAGCATAAAGCAAGGCTTTAATCAACTTGTTTCTGAACAGGGAAGTCTAGTTGTATTTCACTAGCTCCTTGTCTTTACAAAATGTCCCTGGTAAGCTGGGGCCAACGCCCGAGTATTTATACTCCTTGGACAGCGCCAGCAACTGGCCGTCCAGTGTTATTTCATTGGTAGTTTCTCGATGATGAGATTTATGACAAGGAGTGTGATGGAATACTCTCCACTTGCCTGGATGAGTGCAGCTCCAACAACACTCAAGAAGCTCGACACCATCCAGGACAGAGCAGCCCGCTTGATTGGCACCCCATCCACCACTTTAAACATTCACTCCCTCCACCACCAGCGCACCCTGGCTGCAGTGTGTACCATCTACAAGATGCACTGCAGCAACTCACCAAGGCTTCTTCGGCAGCACCTCCAAAACCCACAACCTCTTCCACCTAGAAGGACAAGGGCAGCAGGCGCATGGGAACACCACCACTTCCAAGTTCCCCTCCAAGTCACACACCATCCTGACTTAGAAGTATATTGTTGATCCTCCATCGTCGCTGGGTCAAAATCCTGGAACTCCCTCCCTAACAGCACTATGGGAGCACCTTCACCACACGGACTGCAGCGGTTCAAGAAGGTGGCTCACCACCACCTTCTCGAGGGCAATTAGGGATGGGCAATAAATGCTGGCCTTGCCAGCGACGCCCACATCACATAAAAACATTTTTTTTTTTAAAGGTTGTTGTTGTAATTGAAGAATGAAGTTTGTGAATACGGAAGAATGCGATTTAATTGGCCAGAAGCCCTTCATCACCTGAGCCAATCGAATTGTGCAGGTTTTCTAAACAGTTGACTGGATAGCTAACTCTTCTCTTTCACTCTGATTCCTCTCGCGACTCTTGCTGAGGTGCAGTTCCACACTGACCATCCTCCAGTACCTTGTCCAACTGACCATTCTTCATGTTTGAGTCTAGGCTATTCACCCAAGGCAGGCATCATAGCTGTACCCAATTCACCGCTCCACTCCCACTCTGACCGCTCTGTCCTCGGCCTCTTACATTGTTCCACGGAAGCTCAGCGTAAGCCCGAGGAACAGCACCTCATCTTTCGATTCGGCACTTTACAGCCTTCCGGACTCAACATTGAGTTCAACAAATTCAGATTATAACCCCTGCCCCTATTGTTTCAGGCGGCAGCTGTTGATGATTCAGCCCTCCCCATTTGCGACATTTAATCTCTCCTGCCTTCAATCCTAGCACAGACCGTCCCTTTAGTTCCTTCCTCCCCTCCCCCACCTTTCCCTGCCCCTACACCTGCTTAATATCTGTTACATCTCTAACTTTTTCCAGTTCTGACGAAGGGCCCCAGACCTGAAACGTTAACTCTGCTTCTCTCTCCACGGATGCTGCCCGACCTGCTGAGTGTTTCCAGCATTTTCTGTTGTTATTTCAGATTTCCAGCATCCGGTGTATTTTGCTATAGTATAGCTGTACCCAATGCTGGTATACTCCTCTCCACAACCCCCAGGGGTCGGCGAGAGATACTTTATCATTCCCCTTCTCACCTCCTTAATCCGATCTTTTTGCCACATTCTACAGCACCAGATTATCAGGGATTAAATGCCACTGCTTCTGTCCCTACCCCGACCTCTGTTCCGGCTTCCACTGCTGCCCCATCCCTGTTCCTGCTTCTGCAATACTGCCCGGAATTGGGTGCCTTTCCGCTAGATCAGGCGAGCACTCGAAAAAAACTATCTGAAACAGCCACCTACCTTCATCACCATGGCTCCAGTCACACACCGGCGCTAAATGCCTGCCGCCCAGCACCCAGTGCCCACCAACTGTCACCCATTGCCTATGATCTGTAGCCAATTTCCCACCACCACCCACCATCCATCACCCGCCACCCACCATTCATCGTCACCACCCATTACAACAGCGACTACACTTCAAAAGTGCTTCATTGGCTGTAAAGCACTTTGGGACATCCTGAGGTTGTAAAAGGTGCTATAGAAATGCAAGTCTTTCTTCCTTCATCATCACCGCCCAGTATCCATCACCTGCCACCCTCTATCCCTTATCAATCATCCGCAATTCATTATCACCACTCACCATCAGTTACTCACTATCACTCACTCACCATCAGTCACTCACCATCAGTCACTCACTATCAGTCACTCACCATCACTCACTCACTATCAGTCACTCACCATCACTCACTCACCATCAGTCACTCACTATCAGTCACTCACCATCACTCACTCACCATCAGTCACTCACTATCCGTCACACACCATCAGTCACTCACTATCAGTCACCCACTATCAGTCACTCACTATCAGTCACTCACCATCACTCACTCACTATCAGTCACTCACCATCACTCACTCACCATCAGTCACTCACTATCAGTCACTCACCATCACTCACTCACCATCAGTCACTCACCATCAGTCACTCACTATCCGTCACACACCATCAGTCACTCACCATCAGTCACTCACTATCAGTCACTCACCGTCAGTCACTCACTATCCGTCACTCACCATCAGTCACTCACTATCCGTCACTCACCATCAGTCACTCACTATCAGTCACTCACCATCAGTCACTCACTATCCGTCACTCACCATCAGTCACTCACTATCAGTCACTCACTATCCGTCACTCACCATCAGTCACGCACTATCCGTCACTCACTATCCGTCACTCACTATCCGTCACTCACTATCAGTCACTCACTATCAGTCACTCACCATCAGTCACTCACTATCAGTCACTCACCATCAGTCACTCACTATCCGTCACTCACCATCAGTCACTCACTATCAGTCACTCACCATCAGTCACTCACTATCCGTCACTCACCATCAGTCACTCACTATCCGTCACTCACCATCAGTCACTCACTATCAGTCATTCACTATCAGTTACTCACTATCCGTCACTCACCATCAGTCACTCACTATCCGTCACTCACCATCAGTCACGCACTATCCGTCACTCACTATCCGTCACTCACTATCCGTCACTCACTATCAGTCACTCACTATCAGTCACTCACCATCAGTCACTCACCATCAGTCACTCACTATCAGTCACTCACCATCAGTCACTCACTATCAGTCACTCACTATCAGTCACTCACCATTAGTCACTCACTATCAGTCACTCACTATCAGTCACTCACCATCAGTCACGCACTATCCGTCACTCACCATCAGTCACTCACTATCAGTCACTCACTATCAGTCACTCACTGTCAGTCACTCACTATCAGTCACTCACTATCAGTCACTCACCATCAGTCACTCACCATCAGTCACTCACCATCAGTCATTCACTATCAGTCACTCACCGTCAGTCACTCACTGTCAGTCACTCACTATCAGTCACTCACTATCAGTCACTCACTATCAGTCACTCACTATCCGTCACTCACTATCAGTCACTCACCATCAGTCACTCACTATCAGTCACTCACCATCAGTCACGCACTATCCGTCACTCACCATCAGTCACTCACTATCAGTCACTCACTATCAGTCACTCACTGTCAGTCACTCACTATCAGTCACTCACTATCAGTCACTCACCATCAGTCACTCACCATCAGTCACTCACCATCAGTCATTCACTATCAGTCACTCACCATCAGTCACTCACTGTCAGTCACTCACTATCAGTCACTCACTATCAGTCACTCACTATCAATCACTCACTATCCGTCACTCACTATCAGTCACTCACCATCAGTCACTCACTATCAGTCACTCACTATCAGTCACTCACTATCAGTCACTCACCATCAGTCACTCACCATCAGTCACTCACTATCAGTCACTCACCATCAGTCACTCACCATCAGTCACTCACTATCCATCACACACCATCAGTCACTCACTATCAGTCACCCACTATCAGTCACTCATCATCAGTCACTCACTATCGGTCACTCACTATCGGTCACTCACTATCAGTCACTCACTATCCGTCACTCACTATAAGTCACTCACCATCAGTCACTCACTATCAGTCACTCACCATCAGTCACTCACCATCAGTCACTCACTATCAGTCACCCACTATCAGTCACTCACCATCAGTCACTCACTATCCGTCACTCACTATCAGTCACTCACCATCAGTCACTCACTATCGGTCACTCACTATCAGTCACTCACTATCAGTCACTCACCGTCAGTCACTCACTATCCGTCACTCACTATCAGTCACTCACTATCCATCACTCACTATCAGTCACTCACCATCAGTCACTCACTATCCGTCATTCACTATCAGTCACTCACTATCCATCACTCACTATCAGTCACTCACTATCAGTCACTCACCATCAGTCACTCACCATCAGTCACTCACCATCAGTCACTCACCATCAGTCACTCACTATTCATCACTCACTATCAGTCACTCACTATCAGTCACTCACCATCAGTCACTCACCATCACTCACTCACCATCAGTCACTCACCATCAGTCACTCACTATCAGTCACTCACCATCAGTCACTCACCATCAGTCACTCACGATCAGTCACTCACTATTCATCACTCACTATCAGTCACTCGCTATCAGTCACTCACCATCAGTCACTCACCATCAGTCACTCACCATCAGTCACTCACCATCAGTCACTCACCATCAGTCACTCACTATCAGTCACTCACCAACAGTCACTCACCATCACTCACTATCAGTCACTCACCATCAGTCACTCACCATCACTCACTCACCATCAGTCACTCACTATCAGTCACTCACTATCCGTCACTCACTCTCCGTCACTCACTATCAGTCACTCACCATCAGTCACTCACCATCAGTCACTCACCGTCAGTCACTCACTATCAGTCACTCACTATCAGTCACTCACCATCAGTCACTCACCATCACTCACTCACCATCAGTCACTCACTATCAGTCACTCACTATCCGTCACTCACTATCCGTCACTCACTATCAGTCACTCACTATCAGTCACTCACTATCAGTCACTCACTATCAGTCACTCACCATCAGTCACTCACCATCCGTCACTCACCATCAGTCACTCACCATCAGTCACTCACTATCCGGCACTCACTATCAGTCACTCACTATCAGTCACTCACTATCCGTCACTCACCATCAGTCACTCACCATCAGTCACTCACTATCCGTCACTCACTATCAGTCACTCACTATCAGTCACTCACTATCCGTCACTCACTATCAGTCACTCACCGTCAGTCACTCACCATCAGTCACTCACTATCAGTCACTCACCATCAGTCACTCACTATCAGTCACTCACTATCAGTCACTCACTATCAGTCACTCACCATCAGTCACTCACTATCAGTCACTCACTATCAGTCACTCACCATCAGTCACTCACTATCAGTCACTCACTATCAGTCACTCACCATCAGTCACTCACCGTCAGTCACTCACCGTCACTCACCATCAGTCACTCACCATCAGTCACTCACCATCAGTCACTCACTATCAGTCACTCACCATCAGTCACTCACCATCAGTCACTCACTATCAGTCACTCACTATCAGTCACTCACCATCAGTCACTCACTATCCGTCACTCACTATCCGTCACTCACTATCCGTCACTCACTATCAGTCACTCACCATCAGTCACTCACTATCAGTCACTCACCATCAGTCACTCACTATCAGTCACTCACCATCAGTCACTCACTATCAGTCACTCACCATCAGTCACTCACCGTCACTCACCATCAGTCACTCACCATCAGTCACTCTCCGTCACTCACTAGTCACCATCTATTACCCATCACCACTCACCATCCGTCAGCTGTCAGCCATCACTTGCAGTGACTGTAGGGAAACAGGATACTCGGAACAAGACCGGCCCAAAGAGCAATCTTTTGTGCCATTGTGTTGGAGCCACTGTTCCATGTTTGTTACACAGCAGTGCCCAACACCACCCTGAGAGAGAACCATCGGAAAATAGGAACAGGAGTAGGTCATTCAGCCCTTGAGTCTGTTCCGCCAATCAGTTAGATCACGGCTGACCTGTCCCTCAAATCCATTTACCAACCTTTGCTCCATATCCCTCGATACCCTTACCCCAGAAAAATCCATCGATGTCAATCTTGAACATTTTAATTGTCCCCCCAGCATCCACAGCCTTTGGGGGGAGGCGGGAGTGTTGGAGGTTTCCACCACCCTTTGTGTGGAAAAGTGCTTCCTGATTGCACTCGTGAGTGGCGAGCTCTAATTTTATGGTTATGCCCTCTTGTTCTGGATTCTCCCACCGGAGGAACTCGTTTCTCTGTATCTACCCGATCGAATCACGTTATCATTTCAAACACCTTGATTAGATCGCTTTCCTTAACCTTCTAAACTCAGGGGAATACAAGAGGAGACTCTGCTGCCATCAATCTGGCAGGGTTCAAACCCGAGTTCCGCAGACTGCTGTCTGACGCACTGTGCCAGCCACTCCCTTTAACTGGCCCGCTTCCAGTTACCCAAAGTTATCCCAGTTCAGCTCATTCTGAGTACAGGCCGACCTGTCCTTCCAGAAGAGGCATGAGCGCAAAATATTGCTTTTATCACGACCCCTGTTCCATTTATCCCATCTCCCCCTTGTCACGGTACGCAGCAGGCGGTGGGCGGCGGCTGAAAGATTGAGCAAGGCTGCCCCACCTAAACGCGCATTCTGCAATATCATAAGGACAGCTGGTGTGGGAAATGGAAAGGGAAGTGTGCTCGGCCCGGTGGGAGCGGCACCTCGCCAAGCAGAGGAGAGGGAGCATGAATCTAACTCTAGCTAGAACTCGGGTTGTGGCTGGCCCATGTCAACACTTCCGTCCCCTCCCTCACTGACGTCTCTCACTCTAATGATTTATGCAATATTTGGAAAATGGCAAGGAATGGGGGGGAAAAAAACACCTCTGAGATGCTTGCTCCAAGCTCCTTGACTAGTGCAGTGGCAGATCAACACACAGTGTTGTGTCTGTGCGTTACTCCTGCGTCCAGACTGCACTCTGGAGTCTGATTTATTTTCTTTGCTTCTGCAAACATCGCCGAATCCACAATCCAATTATTGTTTTGGAGGGAAGGCCATTCAGAGCTGGGAAATGTGCGGCTTGACTGTCTGTTGACCTATCGGGGAGCATCTGTTCATACAAGCAGTGCTGTTATAAACTGTCATTCAGCTCAGTCACCAGCGGGCACCCCCCCCCCCCTCCCGAACTCCTGGGAAAAGAGAATCCTGAGTGATTAACAGGTCATTATCCACATGATGACCCACACAGGAGAGTGGGAGTGGAGTGGAGGGGGAGGAGGTCACGCCATCAAACATCAGGGGGGTGTCAGAAACCACAAACAATTCTGCTAACATTGTGGCTCAGGAATCAGTACTGAATATTTATTTGATATTAACTTTTCCATCTGCACAAAGCTTCTTTTTAACCCTTACGCTACCATGACACGGTGTTACCATTGCCCTCACAACATGCCTGCTTCCCTGTGAGTAGACTAGGCCTATATTCCCTAGAGTTTAGAAGAATGAGAGGTGATCTCATTGAAATGCGTAAAATTCTTAAGGGGCTTGACAGGGTAGATGCAGGGAGGATGTTTCCCCTGGCTGGGGAGTCTAGAACCAGGGGTCGCAGTCTCAGAATAAGGGGTCGGCCATTTAGGACTGAGATGAGGAGAAATGTCTTCACTCAGAGGGTGGTGAATCTTTGGAATTCTCTACCCCAGAGGGCTTTGGAGGCTCCATCGTCGAGTATATTCAAGACTGAGATCGATAGATTTTTGGATACTTAGGGACTCAAGGGATATGGAGATAGGACAGGAAGGTGGAGTTGAGGTAGAGGATCAGCCATGATCTTATTGAATGGCGGAGCAGACTCGAAGGGCCTAATGGCCGACTCCTGCTCCTATTTCTTATGTTCTTATGTGCTAAAGATTTCAGCCCCTGGTTGACCACGTGTAAGGTGCACTCCTCAACATGCTCCAACCATGTTCGCTCCCAGCCGCTGTGGCATGGGGCAAGCAGGCCAGAATATCTCCTTTGTGGGTCCGCTCCCGAGATTGGATAACTCAGCTGTACGTAACTCCAGGCTGTGTAGGATTGCACGGCAGTGGGTTGTTTCGAGCTTTACTGCAAGTCTGGGTGACCACGACAGATTTTATCCTCTTATCGCAGTCACTCAAATCTTCCAGTTTTGCCTCTTTGCCCACTGAGGCTACATCTCTACCTTCAATAACAACAACAACTTGTATATAGCGCCTTTAACGTAGTAAAACGTTCCCAAGGCACTTCACAGGAACGATTATCAAACAAAATTTGACACCGAGCCACATGAGGATAAATTAGGGCAGGTGACCAAAAGTTTGGTCAGAGGTAGATTTTAAGGAGCGTCTTAAAGGAGGAAAGAGAGGTAGCGAGGCGGAGAGGTTTAGGCAGGGAATTCCAGAGCTTAGGGCCTAGGTAGCTGAAGGCACGGCTGCCAATGGCGGAGCGATTAAAATCGGGGATGCGCAAGAGGCCGGAATTGGAGGAGCGCAGAGATCGCAGGGGGTTACCCAAGAAACGATATACTTGCCATAGAGGGGGTGCAGCGAATGTTCACCAGACTGATTCCTGGGATGGCAGGACTGTCGTATGAGGAGAGATTGGGTCGACTAGGCCTGTATTCACTAGAGTTTAGAAGAATGAGAGGGGATCTCATTGAAACGTATAAAATTCTGACAGGGCTAGACAGACTTGATGCAGGGAGGATGTTTCCCCTTGGCTGGGGGGTCTAGAATGAGGGGTCACAGTCTCAGGATACTGGGTAGGACATTTAGGACTGAGATGAGGAGAAATTTCTTCACTCAGAGGGTGGTGAACCTGTGGAATTCTCTACCACAGAAGGCTGTGGAGGCCAAGTCACTGAATATATTTGAGAAGGAGATAGATAGATTTCTAGACACAAAAGGCATCAAGGGGTATGAGGAGAGAGCGGGAATATGGTATTGAGAGAGAGGATCAGCCATGATCACATTGAATGGCGGAGCAGGCTCGAAGGGCCGAATGGCCGACTCCTGCTCCTATTTTTCTATGTTGTAGGGCTGGAGGTGATTACAGAGGTAGGGAGGGGCGAGGCCATGGAGGGATTTGAAAACAAGGATAAAAACAACTCCAGGGTAGCCAGCAGTAGCACTCTGTGATCTGGAGGTACAGCTCCACAGAGCACATTGGGAGGCATCGTTCTGCCAGTTTTTCATTCCTCTAGATTTTTATTCTTCTATCCCTCCTATGGTGGGAGTGTAGATGTGTTCTTTGTATGTGAGCATGGACGGTGTCCCTTCGTTAATCAACTGTGGGGGAAAGTCACAAGTGATTTTAGCCCCTCAAACCTAGCTGCATTCAGGGGTCGGCGCTGGTTCAGGGGTCGGCGCTGGGTTCAGGGGTTGGCGCTGGGTTCAGGGGTCGGCGCTGGGTTCTGGGGTCGGCGCTGGGTTCTGGGGTCGGCGCTGGTTCAGGGGTCGGCGCTGGGTTCAGGGGTCGACGCTGCATTCAGGGGTCGGCGCTGGGTTCAGGGGTCGGCGCTGGGTTCAGGGGTTGGGGCTGGGTTCTGGGGTCGGCGCTGGGTTCTGGGGTCGGCGCTGGTTCAGGGGTCGGCGCTGGGTTCAGGGGTCGAAGCTGCGTTCAGGGGTCGACGCTGCGTTCAGGGGTCGACGCTGCATTCAGGGGTCGGCGCTGGGTTCAGGGGTTGGCGCTGGGTTCAGGGGTTGGCGCTGGGTTCAGGGGTCGGCGCTGGGTTCAGGGGTTGGCGCTGGGTTCAGGGATCGGCGCTGGGTTCAAGGGTTGGCGCTGGGTTCTGGGGTCAGCGCTGGGTTCAGGGATCGGCGCTGGGTTCAAGGGTTGGCGCTGGGTTCAGGGGTTGGCGCTGGGTTCAGGGGTTGGCGCTGGGTTCTGGGGTTGGCGCTGGGTTCTGGGGTTGACGCTGGGTTCTGGGGTTGACGCTGGGTTCTGGGGTTGACGCTGCGTTCAGGGGTCGGCGCTGGGTTCAGGGGTCGGCGCTGGGTTCTGGGGTTGGCGCTGGGTTCTGGGGTCGGCGCTGGGTTCAGGGATCGGCACTGGGTTCAAGGGTTGGCGCTGGGTTCAGGGGTTGGCGCTGGGTTCAGGGGTCGACGCTGGGTTCAGGGGTTGGCGCTGGGTTCTGGGGTTGACGCTGCGTTCAGGGGTCGGCGCTGGGTTCAGGGGTTGGCGCTGGGTTCTGGGGTTGGCGCTGGGTTCTGGGGTTGACGCTGCGTTCAGGGGTCGGCGCTGCATTCAGGGGTCGGCGCTGGGTTCAGGGGTTGGCGCTGGGTTCTGGGGTTGGCGCTGGGTTCAGGGGTTGGCGCTGGGTTCTGGGGTTGACGCTGCGTTCAGGGGTCGGCGCTGCATTCAGGGGTCGGCGCTGGGTTCTGGGGTTGACGCTGCGTTCAGGGGTCGGCGCTGGGTTCAGGGGTTGGCGCTGGGTTCAGGGGTTGGCGCTGGGTTCAGGGGTTGGCGCTGGGTTCAGGGGTTGGCGCTGGGTTCTGGGGTTGGCGCTGGGTTCAGGGGTCGGCGCTGCATTCAGGGGTCGGCGCTGGGTTCAGGGGTCGGCGCTGGGTTCAGGGGTCGGCGCTGCATTCAGGGGTCGACGCTGCGTTCAGGGGTCGGCGTTGCATTCAGGGGTCGGCACTGGGTTCAGGGGTCGGCGCTGCGTTCAGGGGTCGACGCTGCGTTTAGGGGTCGACGCTGCATTCAGGGGTCGACGCTGCGTTCAGGGGTCGGCGCTGCATTCAGGGGTCGGCACTGTGTTCCGGGGTCGGCACTGTGTTCAGGGGTCGGCGCTGCGTTCAGGGGTCGGCGCTGCGTTCAGGGGTCGGCGCTGCGTTCAGGGGTCGGCGCTGCGTTCAGGGGTCGGCGCTGCATTCAGGGGTCGGCACTGTGTTCAGGGGTCGGCGCTGCGTTCAGGGGTCGACGCTGCGTTTAGGGGTCGACGCTGCATTCAGGGGTCGGCACTGTGTTCAGGGGTCGGCGCTGCGTTCAGGGGTCGGCGCTGCGTTCAGGGGTCGGCGCTGCGTTCAGGGGTCGGCGCCGCGTTCAGGGGTCGGCGCTGCATTCAGGGGTCGGTGCTGGGTTCAGAGGTCGGCGCTGGGTTCAGGGGTCGGCGCTGGGTTCAGGGGTCGGCGCTGCTTTCAGGGGTCGGAGCTGCGTTCAGGGGTTGCGCTGGGTTCAGGGGTCGGCGCTGCTTTCAGGGGTCGGCGCTGCGTTCAGGGTTCGGCACTGGGTTCTGGGGTCGACGCCGCGTTCAGGGGTTGACGCTGGGTTCAGGGGTCGGCGCTGGGTTCAGGGGTCGACGCCACGTTCAGGGGTCGACGCTGCGTTCAGGGGTTGGCACTGGGTTCAGGGGTCGGCGTTGCTTTCAGGGGTCGGAGCTGCGTTCAGGGGTTGCGTTGGGTTCAGGGGTCGGCGCTGCGTTCAGGACACCCCAAAGCACTTTACAGCCAATGAAGCACTGTTTTTGAAGTGTAGTCACTGTTGTAATGTAGGAAACGCAGCAGCCAATTGTCACGCAGCAAGCTCCCACAAACAGCAGTGTGATAATGATCAGATCATCTGTGTTTTTGTTATGTTGCCTAAGGGATAAATATCGGCCAGGACACCAGGGATAACTCCCATGTTTTTCTATCGAACTAGTGTTACGGGATCTTTTATGTCCACCTGAGAGAGTAGATGGGGCCTCAGTTTAACATCCCATCCATAAGACAGCACCTCCAACAGTGCAGCACTCCCTCAGTACTGCTGTGGAGTGTCAGCCTAGATTTATGTGCTCAAGTCTCTGGAGTGGGACTTGACCCCACAACCTTCATGACACAGAGGCGAGGGTGCTGCCCACTGAACCACAGCTGACTCTGTTACCTGTCTTGTTTATAAGGCTGAATTTCACACCAGTGTATTTAGCAGCTGTGCATCAGGGTGTCCATTTCTAGAGGTAGTTCCTATTTTTTTGGATTCCTCTTTTGCCTCCCCCTTACGCTGTAAACCTTCCTGGGCTGACAGGGCAGGTATAATAGGCAACATGCTCCAAGGGCTTTTACCATTGCTGCTCTACAATCGATCACTAGGGGGGGTGAGAGAGCAGTCAAGGGTGATCCTGCTGAGATTTTCGATCCTGAGCTCAGTGCCCAGATGGCAAGGGGGAGATAGGGAACTCGAACGCATCCTGTTGCTCGCCAAGGTCACTATTTATTGGTCTGCAGTTCACGTGCACACAATTCTCATTCTCTTGGATCCCAGTCAGATCTTCGTGTCCATAACTCCCTCTGAATATTGTTGATATAACCTTGTGCAATATCAGCAACAAATGTGGCATTGTGTTCATGGAGCAATTTTTTTTGCCTGGTATGTTAAAGCAAGCGCTCGCTTGATATTATCAGTTTAGAAACATAGAAACATAGAAGATAGGAGCAGGAGTAGGCCATTCGGCCCCTCGAGTCTGCTCCGCCATTCAATGCGATCATGGCTGATCATCCAAATTCAGTACCCTGTCCCTGCTTTCTCCCCATATCCCTTGATCCCCTTAGCCTTAAGAAATATATCTAACTCCTTCTTGAATATATTTAATGAATTGGCCTCAACTGCCTTCTGTGGTAGAGAATTCCACAGGTTCACCACTCTCTGGGTGAAGAAATTCCTCCTCATCTCAGTCCTAAATGGCTTACCCCTTATCCTTAGACTGTGACCCCTGGTTCTGGACTCCCCTGCCATTGGGAACATCCTTCCTGCATCTAGTCTGTCTAGTCCTGTTAGAATTTTATAAGTTTCAATGGGATCCCCTCTCATTCTTCTAAACTCCAGCGAATATAAGCCTAATCGACCCAATCTCTCTTCATACGTCATTCCTGCCATCCCAGGTATCAGTCTGGTGAATCTTCGCTGCACTCCCTCCATGGCAAGAACATCCTTCCTCAGATAAGGCGACCAAAACTGCACACAATACTCAAGGTGTGGCCTCACCAAGGCCCTGTACAACTGCAGCAAGACATCCTTGCTCCTATACTCAAACCCTCTCGCTATGAAGGCACTGAAACGGTGGGCAAAGGAATCTTACCCCCGTGCTGATATTCCACAGTGCCATTTCAACCACGTAGGATAGGGCAAGAGGGTCACTGGTGTTAGCCGTGGCTCAGTGGGTAGCACCCTCGCCTCTCAGTCAGAAGATTTTGCGTTCCAACCCCACTCCAGAGACTTGAGCACATAATCCAGGCTGACACTCCAGTGCAGTGCTGAGGGAGTGTTGCACTGTCGGAGGTGCCGTCTTTCAGATGGGACTTTAAACCGAGGCCTTATCTGCAATCTCAGGAGGGCTGTAGAGGGTCCCATGGCCACTATTCGAAGAAGAGCCGGGGGGAGTTCTCCCCAGTGTCCTGTTCAATATTTATCTCTCAACCAACATCACGAAAACAGATTATCTGATCTGATTGTGGGATCTTGCTGTGCGAAAATTGGCAGCCGCCATTTCCCACATTACAAGAGTGACTACACTTCACAAAAGTACTTCATTGGCTGTAAAGCGCTTTGGGACACCCTGAGATCGTGAAAGGCGCTATAGAAATGCAAGTTCTCTCTTTGCAAAAAGTGGTGGAGATTTTGTTGTACAGTAAATGGTTCATGTTACTTTTATGTTGTGGCTCTGATTTCAGTAGAGCCATTACTCCCCCACCCCCCCCACCCCCCCCCACTGAAGAGCAGAAGCTCCCGGTTCAACCCCTGATCCATGCTGAGGACATCGTTAGGGTGCTCCAATTGACTTGTGTGCCCGTGGGCTAGGTGGAGAAAAACTGGCCTGTATTTCCATTCCTGGCACTCATACTGGACATTGCGCACGTGCGGACGGGACCAGACTAAGCTTTGATGGCCTCCATGGTAGAATTTTTTTTTTTTAATTCGTTTGTGGGGTGTGGGCGTCACTGGCAAGGCCAGCATTTATTGCCCATCCCTAGTTGCCTTTGAGAAGGTGGTGGTGAGCCGCCTTCTTGAACCGCTGCAGTCCGTGTGGTGAAGGTGCTCCCACAGTGCTGTTAGGGAGGGAGTTCCAGGATTTTGACCCAGCGACGATGAAGGAACGGCCGATATACTTCTAAGTCAGGATGGTGTGTGACTTGGAGGGGAACTTGGAGATGGTGGTGTTCCCATGCGCCTGCTGCCCTTGTCCTTCTAGGTGGAAGAGGTCGCGGGTTTGGGAGGTGCTGCCGAAGAATCCTTGGCGAGTTGCTGCAGTGCATCTTGTAGATGGTACACACTGCAGCCACGGAGCGCCGGTGGTGAAGGGAGTGAATGTTTAAGGTGGTGGACGGGGTGCCAATCAAGCGGGCTGCTTTGTCCTGGATGGTGTCGAGCTTCTTGAGTGTTGTTGGAGCTGCACTCATCCAGGCAAGTAGAGAGTATTCCATCACACTCCTGACTTGTGCCTTGTAGATGGTGGAGAGGCTTTGGGAATAGTCTGCCGACAAGCATTGCCGAGGCTCCCGGATGAAGACTGGTTCCTTTGGGTCGAGACAGCAGTGAGAGCCTGTGGTCCAGTAAGAGCGAGCACCTTCAGGAGATGGAGAGCAAACCGGCAGAGAGATAGGTGTGGGCTAGAAATTCATCTCGGGGTGTGGTGCGGAACGGGCCATATCGGATCAGCCGCCCGTTGTAGGCAGCGCCGTGCGTAGAACGGGCGGCCGATCCGGTACCGCCCGCTGTGCGCGCCACCGCCCCCGAGACAAACCTCTGCCCCACTATTTTTTGGGTGTTTCCCTGGTAATGCCATCAATTGTCTGCGCTCGTTTGATTTTTGCTGAAGTCACATTTGAAAGAATGTTCACAAAGGGTGCATTTGACGGCAGCTGGACCTGGTGTGTGTAAAAAAAAACAAATCCCACAACGTCTACAATTCCTCCTCCCCCTCCCTCCTCACACCACAAATATCTGTTTCATTGGGTCTGTGTGACTGTGAGTTTGTGAAATCGATAAACCCATCTGGTGTAAGCCACTGAAATCTTCACAGAAGAGAAAGGGACTTGGACGGGCTTCAGAGAGACAGCTGCTTGCATCACAATAACTACCATTTGAAAGGACTGCTTTCAATAGGTCACCAGAACCTCTTTCAATTGCCCGTTTGCTTTTGAATGGCCTTAATTAGTCACATATCATTGACTTCTGCTTAGAGACATGTTAAACCTGTACTATATATGCCCTGGGATTAATCACACCATGCTGTGTCCTACCCCACACACGGATTAACCGTTCCACTACCGTCCAAACTCCTTTCCGCCCTCACTCTTCCCTGCCTCTTTAAAGTGATGAAAGCCAAATTTACCATCACCGAGCCACAGCTCTCCTGCTCTCCAACCCTCCTGCCGCCCTGCCCTATTGGCCTTCACCTAACTTTCCCCATAAACCAAACCAACACTTGCCCAGCCACCAGCATAAGTCTTCCTCTTCCCACTTTCCCCCTGAGTCCCGCTCGTCAAGTGTTGGTCTCCAAGCAAAGGCGTCAAACCCCCACCAGTTTGCCCATCCTCATTTGTTGGCCTTCACCGGCTCGCAGAGAGATGGACTAAAAAGTAAAAGAAAGACTTGCATTTCTGTAGCGCCTTTCGCGACCTCAGGACGTCCCAAAGCGCTTTCCAACCAATGAAGTACTTTTTGAAGTGTAGCCACTGTTGTAATCACAGAAATCACAGAAACCCCACAGTGGAGATAGAGGCCATTTCGGCCCATCGAGCCTGCACCGACACATATCCCACCCGATCCCCGTAACCCCACGTATTTAATCCCCCTAACACTAAGGGTCAATTTATCGTAGCCAATCAACCTAACCCGCACATCTTTGGACTGTGTAGGAAACAAGGAGGATACTATCTCAGGGGAGGGGAGAAAGACTTGTCAGGACTGCATTTTTATTAAATGTTAATCCTCTTATAGATATGTGGAGTGTGTTATATTACAAGCAGCAGCAAGACCACCAAAAACAGATGATCTGGCTCAAGCCTGAATATGATGGGATACTCAGCACTCATTTGGAGGGGTGCAACACCTCACCGAGGTTACTTCGACACCACCTCCCAGCCCTGCTACCTCTACCATCAAGAAGGAGAATACCATGGGAGCCACACACTATCCTTCCTTGGACATATATTGCAATTCCTTCATCGTTACTGGGTCAAAAAAATCCTGGAATTCCCTCCCTATTGTAGGACCACCATCAGCACCAGGACTGTGGTGGTTCAAGGGGAAGGCCTAACACCACTTTCTCAGGGCAACTAGAAAAGGGTAATATATCCTGCCTTGGCCGGTGTTACCCGTATCCTGAGTGCAAATAATCAAAATAATTCAAACTTCTCCTCAATTGGTGTTTATGGGATCTTGCTATGTGCAAATTGGCTGTGGCATTTGCCTACACGGCAGTGTCTACACTTCAACAGTAATTCATTGGGTGTGAAGTATTTTAAGATGGCATGAGGATATGAAAGGCCCTGTATAAATAGAAGTTTGTTCGTTTGTAGACTGTCGATGGCACAGATATAATCGAAATAAAAAAGAAAGACTTGCATTTCTTTAGCGCCTTTCACGACCTCCGGACATCTCAAAGCGCTTTACAGCCAATGAAGTACTTTTGAAGTGGAGTCACTGTTGTAATGTAGGAAACGCGGCAGCCAATTGGCGCACAGCAAGCTCCCACAAACAGCAATGTGATAATGACCAGATCATCTGTTTTTTAGCGCTGTTGGTTGAGGGAGAAATATTGGCCAGAACTCCGGGGAAAACTCCCCCGCTCTTATGGTGCCATGGGATCTTTTATGTCGACCTGGGAGGGAGCAGACGGGGCCTCAGTTTAACGTATCTTCCGAAAGACGGCACCTCCGACGGTGGTCCTTTGTGCACATATGTGCCAATGTTTCAGATGCTTCCCCGATGGTAAGGGCACTGTCTGGTGCAGCATGAAACCACACCACCCAAAGCTCCCAGGACTGATCTGTGACCTGTGTTGAGTTATCTGATCCCAGCCAGAGAGTAGATGGGTTGGTCCGATGGGTCTCAGTAGCCTGGACTAAAGAGAGAGAAATCAGCTGTACTTCGTGCTCCTGATCCCTGTCCAGTGACCCTGTAGGAAGGTGTACATTCAGGGATATCAGGTCAAGACATGATCCGGCTCAGTGAAATGTGGAATAGCCTGCTGGCATTCACAGACCTACATTGGCTCCCGGTTAAGCAGCGCCTCGATTTCAAAATTCTCATCCTTGTTTTCAAATCCCTCCATGGCCTCACCCCTCCCTATCTCTGTAATCTCCTTCAGCCCCACAACCCTCCGAGATATCTGCGCTCCTCTAATTCTGCCCTCTTCAGCATCCCTGATTATAATCGCTCAACCATTGGCAGCCGTGCCTTCTGTTGCCTCGGCCCTAAGCTCTGGAATTCCCTGCCTAAACCTCTCCGCCTCGCTACCTCTCTTTCCTCCTTTAAGACGCTCCTTAAAACCTACCTCTTTGATCAAGCTTTTGGTCACCTGCCCTAATTTATCCTTATGTGCATCGGTGTCAAATTTTTTGTCTTAAAATACTCCTGCGTAGCACCTTGGGACGTTTTACTACGTTAAGGGTGCTATATAAATGCAAGTTGTTGTTGTTGTTGTCTCGGGTTAGCATGGCCCACGGATGGGCTACAGGAGGGCTGTTGGTGGCTTTGGACCTTCTCCCTTGCAAGAGTTTGCGCTTCAGGAGAGGAGGGTGAAAAATATTAAATCTTTTTTTTAAATTATCAAATGAAACCTCAACCAACGAGATTCGAGCTGGAAAGACAGGGGCCTAAAATGTAACAAAGATTTAGTGTAAATGATTGACTCTGCTGGTAAAAACTCAATTCTTTGCGCTGATAAAGTTGCAGAAATAATCCGATTCTCTCTGGACTAAGGAGTGATTGCTGCTCTCTCACAGAAATGTGTTGTGTCCGTTGGTGCGGCTATTAAAACGAGCAGCCAATGAGAGCGCAGAGTTATTGCTAACAGCCTGCTCCTGGCTTCTAACCTTTCCTGCTGTTCCCTAACTAGTGTAAGACAATTAAAAATCAAATGAATTTAGGGTATGAAATTCCCTTTTCAGCAACAATATTAAGAATGCCTGATCTCCATAATTAGCGAGCAGCGAACAATATCACGGCTTTGAACGGGCGATTTCTGAGAATGTCGTTTTGTTAGCTGCTCATGAGTGCGTGAAGCGGGGATTCGCCTGTTTAATTTTCCGATCAGAATTTCAGCCGCTTTAGATGTGAAGGCAAGATTCAAAGCAGAGTCAATCATTTACACTAAATCTCGAGAATGATCCTAAAACTCCTTCGAGCTGGGGGAACTGGAGGTAAAAATGGTGCAAGGATTTGAGCCTGTGTGTATCTAGTAAATTAAAAAACCAGCCTGTGAACTCAGAACAAAAGGGCCTCTGTGGCTTTAAGAGAGGCTGCCTACAAAACATCAATCAGGAGCAGAGAGAAGCATTAAAATAATCAACATGCATTTTAACTTTAGTAGCTCATCTCCTCCCCATCATCCGACGCTCATCTCCTACCAGGTGGCCATTACAATGCGCCACCCACCCCCCCTCGCTGTGGTTCACCCCCCTCCTCTCAGTCTCACCATTTATTTCCATGAGAAAGGGAAGAGTCACAAACGAGAGGACAAAGAGGGTGTGAAAGTGGCCAGAGGGTCTGACAGGGGCAATATGAGAAATCCCACTGCTCACACTGACCTCCGGCAGGTCAAATTCTGGTTTTTTTTTCCCCTCATGCAATTCTTTCCTCAATTACTCCACCCGAGGTGTCCGATCTGGGTGGTCGAATTATACGTGACCCCCTCGAGTCACTGCCTGTGCACAAATAAATTGGAGTATAAGAGTAAAGAAGTCTTATTACAGGAAACTTTGGTTTATCCGGAGGTTGTATGGCCGGAAACCTCGATCTAACGGCAGAAATCAGTAGCAGTTTTGTTAGGTTTTTTTCCTTTTTTTTCCTTCTCCTAGCATTTTTTTTAAACAGTCAGTCTCTGGAAAGCCTCTCTGAAGCTGTTGCTAAGCTACAGAGACGCTTCCAAGGTACGGGCCGACTGTTTACAAGCTGTTGCTAAGCAACAGTGTTTGTTGTCAGATACGGAGATGAAAACCTCCATATGCTTCAACATTTAGCGCTGGTCTGTCCGGAACTTTTCATAGATCGGCAACAGCTCGGTCCCGTCGGTGCCGGATATAACAAAGTTTCCTGGACAATTATATAGTGAGACCACACCTGGAGTATTGTGTACAGTTTTGGTCTCCTTACCTAAGGAAGGATATACTTGCCATAGCGGGAGTGCAACAAAGGTTCACCAGACTGATTCCTGGGATGGGGGGATTGTCCTATGAGGAGAGATTGAGTAGACTAGGCCTATATTCCCTAGAGATTAGAAGAATGAGTGATGATCTCATTGGAAACATATAAAATTCTTACAGGGCTTGACAGGGTAGATGCAGGGAGGATGTTTCCCCCTGGCTGGGGAGTCTAGAACCAGGGGTCACAGTCTCAGAATAAGCAGTCAGCCATTTAGGACTAAGATGAGGAGAAATTTCTTCACTCAGAGGGTGGTGAATCTTGGGAATTCTGTACCCCCGAGGGCTGTGGAGGCTCAGTCGTTGAGTATATTCAAGACCAAGATCGATAGATTTTTGGATACTAATGGATTCAAGGGATATGGAGATAGTGCAGGAAAGTGGAGATGAGGTAGAAGACCAGCCTTGATCTTATTGAATGGCGGAGCAGGCTCGAGGGGCCGAATGGCCGACTCCTGCTCCTATTTCTTATGTTCTTATGTTCTTAAATAGCAAATGGGGGCTGTGCTTCTTTGGGGAGCAGAGCGTGTCCTGCCAGTTTATGATTGCCAGGGATGGCACCCACAACACTCTCTGCTGCAGCACGTTACATAGGAATGGGAGTAGGCCATTCAGCCCCTCGAGCCTGTTCCACTATTCCATTAGATCATGGCTAATCTGTATCTCAACTGCATTTACCTTGGGTCCACATCCCTTAATACCCTTGCTTAACAACAATCTATCATATTGTAGGAATTAACGAATTCCTACGAATAACTGAGATCGACGCAGGAGAGCAATTAAACAGGTCGTTACTCAAAGGAGATGCTACAGGGACTGACTGGGCAGCCCCGTGGTTTGCGACGTGACGTCATCGCGTTTGCCCGCGCTCTTAAAGGGGCCACGCCCCGTACATGCAAACTCTATATACAAAACACAGTAATGCCTAACACAATGGTACAGGTTTAGGCTGGTGTTAGAACATCGTTAAAGAGAATTGTATACAGTTATCCAGAGTCATTCAGTGGTTCTGCCACAATATCAGTCTTGAAATTTTCAATTGACCAACTCCCCCCGCCCGCCACCCCCCCTCCCCCCCCCACACCCCCGCATCAACAGCTTTTTGGGGGAGAGAGTTCCAGATTTCCACGACCCTTTTGTGTGAAGAAGTGCTTCCCGACATCACCCCTGAGCGGCCTGGCTCTAATTTTAAGGTTATGCCCCTTTATTCTGGACTCCCCCCACCAGAGGAAATACTTTCTCTCTCTCTACCTTTAATCATCTTAAACACCTCGATTAGATCAGCCCTTAATTTTCTATGTTCGAGGGAAGACAAGCCTAGTCTATGCAACTGGTCCTCATAATTTAACCCCTTTAGCCCCGGTACAAGGGACTACATTACAACAGTGGCTACGCTCCAAAAAGTACCTCATTGGCTGTAAAAAGCTTTGGGACGTTCGGTGGTCGTGAAAGGCGCTATAGAAATGCAAGTCTTTCTTTCTTTCCAATCGTAGTGGTCAAAATCTGATTCTAGCAATGAGGCCAAGTGAGACTGACTGGCCGGCAACTCTGAGACTTGAACATTCAATGACATTGCAGGTTTAGAAGTGCAGTGAGTTAGAGGCAGGATGTACATGTGGGGATGACAAGATATGCATGTGTCTTCCACATTGTGATGTGGGAGTTTAAATCCTATTAATTTATGTTAACTGAAGCCCATCAACATGCACACAAACTCCATCAGTGTATTACATGGAATTACATCAGATATACGGCACAGAAACAGGCCATTCGGCCCAACCAGTCCATGCCGGTGTTTATGCTCCACTCGAGCCTCCTCCCGTCTTTCCTCATCTAAATCTATCAGCGTAACCCTCTATTCCCTTCTCCCTCATCTGCTTGTCCAGCCTCCCCTTAAATGTATCGATACTATTCGCTTCAACCACTCCCTGTGGTAGCGAGTTCCACATTCTCACCACTCTCTGGGTAAAGAAGTTTCTCCTGAATTCCCTATTGGATTTCTTGTGACGATCTTATATTGATGGCCTCTAGTTTTGCTCTTCCCCACAAGTGGAAACATTCTCTCTGTATCCACTCTATAAAAACCTCTCATAATTTTAAAGACCTCTATTAGGTCACCCCTCAGCCTTCTCTTTTCAAGAGAAAAGAGACCCAGCCTGTTCATCCTTTCCTGATATATATACCCTCGCATTTCTGGTACCATCCTTGTAAATCTTCTCTGCACCCTCTCCAGTGCCTCTATATCCTTTTTATAATATGGCGACCAGAACTGTACACAGGTGTGGTCTAACCAAGCTTCAATACAATTTTAACATAACTTCTCTACTTTTCAATTCTATCCCTCTACAATAAACCCTCGGGCGTGGTTTGCTTTCGTTATGGCCTTATTGGCCTGTGTCGCAACTTTTAGTGATTTATGAATTTGTACTCCCAGTTCCTTTTGCTCCTCTACCCCATTTAGACTCTTATTTTCCATCTGATCTCAATCAATATATACCAATCACCATCCATGTGCGCTGATCTCAATCAATATACAGTACACCAAACACCATTAGTATATGCTGATCCCTTTTGGCACTCCCTCCTGGATGAGTGCAGCTCCAACAACACTCAAGAAGCTCGACACCATCCAGGACAAAGCAGCCCGCTTGATTGGCACCCCATCCACCACCTTAAACATTCACTCCCTCCACCACCGGCACACCGTGGCTGCAGTGTGTACCATCTACAAGATGCACTGCAGCAACTCCCCAAGGCTTCTTCGGCAGCACCTCCCAAACCCGCGACCTCTTTCACCTGGAAGGACAAGGACAGCAGGCGCATGGGGAACACCACCACCTCCAAGTTCCCCTCCAAGTCACATACCATCCTGACTTTGAAGTGTATCGCCGTTCCTTCATCGTCGCTGGGTCAAAATCCTGGAACTCCCTCCCTAACGGCACTGTGGGAGCGCTTTCACCACACGGACTGCAGCGGTTCAAGAAGGCGGCTCACCACCACCTTCTCCAGGGCAATTAGGGACTGGGCAATAAATGCTGGCCTTGCCAGCGACGCCCAGATCCCATGAACGAATAAAACAACAGGAAGCTAAAGCCATTAAGCTACTCCAACAAGCTGAATTGTCCATTTGAACCCAAAGTTCCCATTAACAGGCAAGTTATTCAAGTAACTATAAAACTGTATAACAACAGAAAATGCTGGAAAAACTCAACAGGCCAGGCAACATCCGTGGAGAGAGAAATATAGAGTCAACGTTTCGAGTCAAACTCTTTAGTCTTGACAAAGAGTTTGACTCGAAACGTTGACTCTATTTCTCTCTCCACAGATGTTGCCTGGCCTGCTGAGTTTTTCCAGCATTTTCTGTTGTTATTTCGGATTTCCAGCATCCGCAGTATTTTGCTATCAAACTATAAAACTGTAAGCAAACTGACAAGCTGACACTGCAACTGAATACAAAAGTGGCTTGACTGAACCATCCCGCTAATCCTTCTAAAGTCATGGACTTCACTCGGGAGGTCTTCAAACTCAAAGTTAGCTCCGTGGTGAAGAGTTTCAGAAATAAAAGCGGAGGGGGTGGGTGGAGGTCTGAAAATTAGACAAGTCACATTTAGCAGTGGTGGGCCCGCCCCTAACAGCAATCATCTGTGTGGGTACAGCCCTTAGATACGGAGGCTGCACACTGAAAGACAGCCCGCAGAGCCGCAGGAACCCAGCCAGTCACCCCTCTCACAGCCAATTAGCAACATAACAGACTTACATGAGAACAATCCCACAACAAACGGGCCTCATTTCACACTTAACACAACCTGTGTCCGATCCGGGAGGCACAAAAGAATTTCAATGATGGGGATCTCGCCTGTGGGTCTGACACAGGGGACCAGGCTGAAAGCATCCTTTCTGTCACTTCCACAAACATTTCTTAACCCTTTTATGGCAGCAAGGCCCCAGCTATTCAGGTCAAAACTTTACGGCGATGTGGAAAATTGAATGGGAAACCTGGATTGACCACATACAGCACAACATTCCCAAAATAGGAATGCTCACTGCTTCCTTTTACAAAAGCAGCGGAAAGTTAGCTGTAAATTGATATAAATATGTATCGGCGCTATATCAATGCAAGTTGTTCTTGTTGAGGGCCATTTGAAAAACAGATGGAGATTATCATTCGATTTTCAACCTATTCAGGGATGCAGCCGCGTACAGACAGCGGAATGAGTAAAGATGGGAAAACCTGCTTTTATACAGCGCTGTTCACAGCCCCAGAATGTTCCAAAGTGCTTTACAGCCAATGAAGTACTTTTTGAAGTGTAGCCACTGTTGTAATGTAGGAAATGCGGCAGCCAATTTGCGCACAGCAAGCTCCCACAAACAGCAATGTGATAATGACCAGATAATCTGTTTTAGTGATGTTGGTTGAGGGATAAATATTGGCCCCAGGACAGTTGGAGAACTCCCCCTTGCTCTTCTTCGAAATAGTGGCCAGGGGATCTTCTATGTTCACCTGAGAGAGCAGACGGGGCCTCGGTTTAACGTCTCATCCGAACGACAGCACCTCCGACAGTGCAGCACTCCCTCAGCACCGTACTGGAGTGTCAGCCTAGCTTTAGGTGCTCAAGCCCCTGGAGCGGGACTTGAACCCACAACCTTCCGACTCAGAGGCAAGTCGTGCTACCCACTGAGCCAAGGCTGACCCAAGAGGCAGGATTGCCAACTATGGCTGGATCTGTTCCTGCAGGTTTCATCACGTTACCCCCCGCCTCATGGGGGAGGTCTGGTTTTCAATCAGGTTGCTGTGGGCAGTTGCCAAGTGACACTTCGCCACGCAAAGACGAGAAAAAAAAGCTACAGGCCCAAATGTTTCTGGTTTACTGGGGCCCTTGGCCTTGCAGATGGAAGCCTGGATAAGCCTGCCTCCAAATCTCAATCCATTGGCCCTGAAATTAGGATCGGGAGCTTGCCACGCGTGCAAGCCCCCGATCTGCACTCACCCTGCGCGCCGACATCTGAAACCCGGGCCTGCTTGCATTTCCTGTCACTGGCCCGGTTCTGATGTCGGCGCGCTGTGCTAACCTGATCCAGCGGCGTAGTTAGTGCGATGTGCCGGCTGGGATCAGGTGAGCACTGTGCAGCCAATCAGGGGAGGGGAAACTCATGAAAAGTATGGGCTGCCAAAACACTACTTTAACTTTAAATAAAATTTTAAAAAACATCCCACTGATTATATTAACTATAAATAAGTTTTAAAAAATGTTTTAAACAATTAATCAATTTTTTGAAAAAAATAAATTTTTTAAAAATAGGGTCTAAAACTAAACTTACCTTACTGTAAATTCTTTAAAAATAATAAACCTGTGGAAAAAAAATTTCTACATTGTACTAAAAGCCCACTTACCTGTAAAACTAAGTACTTACATCTGGTTTTCCCACGCGTAAAAACCGGAGGCCTTTACACTCGGGCAACTCTGAAAAAAAAAAGGAATTTCACTGCGCACGCGCTGCCTGTGCAGTCGCACGCGTTCTGCCTCTTAACCCCTTGGGTCAGAGGACAGGAAATGCCGGTTTTCAGCGCATGCGCTGTGCATGCTGAAAACCGGCAATTCCTCCGGGCACACGCGTGAGTACCCCGTCCTTACTCACGCGTTGTGCTCGGAATTACTGGGCCATTATCTTCCTTTTTTAGAAGGCAAGAAAAGGTGAGCGAGTACCAATGAAACTCAGCTCAGTCGACGTACCGCGGCTGGGCAAGGCCATGAGTGGAGGTGGAGGTTGGCAGGCCAACCATGGGCGCTGGAGAGGTAGGCTGCGAACGGACCCTGAGATGTACTGAACTGAACCTTTCCCTGCACGCTGCCAGGTACCCCGGAACCTCATTGCAAATGGGCCGCAGCCCCCCCGAAACATCTTCAACCAAACCAACTGCACTCCTCTCTTAAAACCGAATGACTAAATAAAACCATGAATGTTCGTTCCTTACTTTTACTCCTGTTGGGCTGCGAGTTTTTCCACAGGATGTCAGAGTTGGACGTGGTTCCCGGTCCTCCTGCCGTGTCGTGTTTTCCAACTGCCAGGGAGCCAGTGGGAATGTGGGCCCTGTATTTTTTAAATTCTCTGTCCGAGGCGAGATACCTGATCTGAGGAGGCTCCACGCTCGGGAGGTGCTTCAGTCTCTTTGAAGCAAGGTACGCAGGGCGGAACCGCTCGACCTCCTGAAAGGGCGGGAAGGACCGGAGGGCGCCATAGCCCAGCATGCTAAACTGTGGGTGCAGGTGCAGGAGCTGGGGCGGGTAGTCCACGTTGGACCGATCAGGCTGGTGATACATGGGTGCCAATGTGTAGGAAGGACCCAGAAAAGGAACCTGGGCTTTGTCCATCGTGACTGGCACCGCGAAGGTTCGAGCCTGCTGGCAGAGGGTGGTGGTACCTCTGGTGCTTTCAGCCGTAGATGCCAACACCATCAGCGCTGGGGGTGCCAAGGAATTCAATAGCCCAGGCGAATTGTCCATCTTTAACTCCTAATGTGCGGAATTGCCTAGGAATGATAAAGCAGTGTTAATAATTGTCTGAAGTTCCTGTTGCTTTTAAAAATGCATCTCATAATATCTTTCATAGAATCATAGATTGGTTACAGCACAGAAGGAGGCCATTCGGCCTGTCGAGCCCGTGCCAGCTCTCTGCAACAGCACTTCAGCTAGTCCCACTCCCCCGCCCTTTCCCTGTAGCCCTGCAATTTTTTTCCTTCAGGTACTTATCCAATTCCCTTTTGAAAGCCACGATTGAATCTGCCTCCACCACCCTTTCAGACAGTGCATTCCAGATCCTAACCACTCGCTGCGTAACAAAGTTTTTCCTCATGTTGCCTTTGGTTCTTCTGCCAATCACCTTAAATCTGTGTCCTCTGGTTTTCGACCATTCCGCCAATGGGAACAGTTTCTCTCCGTCTACTCTGTCCAGACCCCTCATGATTTTGAACACCTTTATCAAATCTCCTCTCAGCCTTCTCTGCTCTAAGGCGAACAACCCCTGCTTCTCCAGTCTATCCCCGTAACTGAAGTCCCTCATCCCTGGAACCATTCTTGTAAATCTTTTCTGCACCCGCTCTAAGGCCTTCAAGAATCCGTGTCCATTCAGAGTTCAGTGAAATTATTTATTTCCCAGTTTTCTCCCAGTTCGGACATTTAATGTTTTTTCTGGAGTTCCACCTCACTTCGGAATACTGTATGTTTTTGTTGTATATACTGGAGGTCTGGTGTATACACTGAACACCTGTGGTATATATTGTTATATACACTGGGGTACGGTAGCATATTGGTTATGTTACTGGACTAGTAATCCAGTAAGCCTGGACTAATAATCCAGATCAAATCCCACCACAGCAGCTGGGGAATTTAAATTCAGTTATAAATTCAGGAATAAAAAGCTAGTATCAATAATGGTGGCCTTAAAACTACTGGGTTCTTGTAAAAACCCACTAATGTCGTTTAGGGAAGGTCTATATGTGACTACAGATTCTTAACTGCCCTCTGAAATGGCTCAGTTGTATCAAAAAAAAACCTGCTACGATGGACTGTGTGAGTGAATAAAAAAATACAGTTAATTGGCTTCCTGTACTATACAGGCTTTCCAATATTCAGTGTTGCCAAGGCTGAAATGTGGTAGAAACACAGGAAGTGGAGGAGGCCCTTGAGCCTATTCTGCCATTCAATGAGATCATGGCTGATCTGTGACCTAACTCCATATCCCTTAATACCTTTGGTTAACAAAAATCTATCAATCTCAGATTTAAAATTAACAATTGGCCCAGCATCAATTGCCGCTTGTGGAAGAGAGTTCCAAACTTCTACCACTTTGCATGTAGAAGTGTTTCCTAATTTCACTGGAGTTTGATGTCGCTCTGTTTTTATCGCCTAATTTGAATACCCCCAACCCCACCCCCCCACCCTTCCATGTTTGGCCGGGCACTCCCTGCATCTGATATCACCTCTGGTGGAAACCAATGGTGCAGAAAGTGCGAGTTCCTGCCTCGTGGGTCCCTGCCCGATTATCTGCAGCTGCCCATCCCACTAGTGGCCCAAACCCAGAAACGAATGAGAGGAAAATCCTGCCAGACAGCTCTTGTTGGAGCTGCAGCGCGCAAAGGTGGCATTAGGACCTTGGAACCCATGCAAATGCTCGGGGCCTTGAGCAGAAGGACACCTATGCAATGGCAATAGCTGATCCCTCATCATTTTGCCAGCTATTTTTCTATTACCTATGGCGATCAGGCCTTTCCACGGCCGTACGGGCGCGGATTTGACACCAGATTAAGTCGGTAGTGTTTCGTTAAATATAGGGGTCCCAAACCGAACCATTGCACGGGACGCCCACAAGGCAAAGGCCGCCCTTGGCAATAGGCTGGGTTGAATAGTCCCCTTATGTGCTAATAGAAAAAAAATAGGAGCAGGAGTAGGCCATTCGGCCCTGCTCCGCCATTCACAGAATCACAGAAACCCCACAGTGCAGATAGAGGCCATTTCGGCCCATCGAGCATGCACCGACACATATCCCACCCAATCCCCGTAACCCCTACACCAACACATATCCCACCCTATCCCCGTAACCCCACGTATTTAATCCCCCTAACACTAAGGGTCAATTTATCATAGCCAATCATCCTAACCCGCACATCTTTGGACTGTGGGAGGAAACCGGAGCACCCGGAGAAAACCCACGCAAACACGGGGAGAATGTGCAAACTCCACACAGACAGTCACCCGAGGCCGGATTCGAACCCGGGTCCCTGGCGCTGTGAGGCAACAGTGCTAACCACTATGCCACCGTGCTGCCATTCAATATGATCATGGCTGATCCTCTATCTCAATACCATGTTCCCGCTCTCTCCCCATACCCCTTGATGCCTATTGTGTGCTGTAATTTCTATGATGCTAAGATATTAAGGGGAACAGATAGGGTCGATAGAGAGAAACTATTTCTGCTGGTTGGGATTCTAGGACTAGGGGGAAGAGTCTAAAAATTAGAGCCAGACCTTTCAGGAGTGAAATTAGGAAACACTTCTACACACAAAGGGCGGTAGAAGTTTGGAACTCTCTTCCGCAATCGGCAATTGATGTTAGATCAATTGTTAATTTTAAATCTGAGATTGATAGATATTTGTTAACCAAAGGTATTGAGGGGCAATGTTCGTGTTAAGCTGTACGGCACGCGGCCACACAACGTTCTAGGGGGTCCCGCGCATTGAGAAAAACGCCCATGTGCGGACTTTTGAATGGGCCGCGCAGCCAGTTAAAGCCGCCATGCGGCCCCCCCAAAAATTACGGGGAACATTGTTATGGGCTATGGGGCAAAGGCAGGGTACATGGAGTTAGGTCGCAGATCAGCCATGATCTCATTGACTGGTGGAACAGGCTCGAGGGGCTCAATGGCCTCCTCCTGTTCCTATGTTCCTATATGGTATCTTTGGGGATTTAGGATCTATTTCAAGGGTCCTGGACATATCAGGCTGCTATCTGGACCTGATGAGGTATTTCCTGAATCTATCTGATGGCAGGATTTACTGTTTATATCTTGCAGTGTTGTCACTGGGTTGGTTTAGTGAATGAGACGATAAGGAAAAATCTCACTTAAACGAATCCATCTTAATGTCGTACCAAAACACTTGGGTCTTACTCCTAGTTCATCCCTTCAGATTGCTCCCACCACCAGTGACCACCCCAGTTTTTCATCCCTGTGTTATCCAGCTCAGAATGTTCCTTCCAGACTCAGCCGGGTTGGGAAAGGTTGAATCGAATTCTACCACGAGATGTTTTTTCACAGTTCAACTGGAAACAGTATGAATGTTCTCTCACACACACCCAGCGCCACATTGTACTGAGACCCTAGTGCCAGCACTGCCTTGTATCTGTGACTGGCAGTGGCTCTCACAGCAGCCCGCTGCGAATACAACAATCGGCTATAGTCCAGTCCTTTCAATATCAGCAAGCAGAAATTGAACCTTTTAAACTGACATTATCAACAGTAACGACATTCACTGCAGGAGCAGAACTTTCCTGTTTGATGCTAATCCCACTCGCCCTCTCGGCCTTTTCCATTTCCTAATCTCCTTCTTTTGCTTTCTCTCTTTTCCTTTCTTTCTTTCACTCTCTCTGTCTCTCTCTCTTTTCCTGTCTCTCTCTCTCTTTCATTCTCTCTGTCTCTCTCTCTTTTCCTGTCTCTCTCTTTCACTCTCTTACTTTCTCTCTGTCTCTTTCACTCTATGTCTCTTTCACTCTCTCTGTCTCTCTCTCTCATTTCCTGTCTCTCTCTCTCTCTTTCACTCTCTTACTTTCTCTCTCTCTCTCACTCTATGTCTCTCTCTCGCTTTCACTCTCTCTCTGTCTCTCTCTATTTTCCTGTCTCTCTCTCTCTTTCACTCTCTTACTTTCTCTCTGTCTCTCTCACTCTGTCTCTCTCCCTCTCTTTCACTCTCTCTGTCTCTCTCTCTCTATTTTCCTGTCTCTCTTTCACTCTCTTACTTTCTCTCTGTCTCTCTCACTCTGTCTCTCTCTCTCTCTTTCACTCTCTCTGTCTCTCTCTCTCTATTTTCCTGTCTCTCTTTCACTCTCTTACTTTCTCTCTGTCTCTCTCTCTCTTTCACTCTCTCTCTGTCTCTCTCTCTTTCACTCTTCCTCTGTCTCTCTCTCTCTATTTTCCTGTCTCTCTCTCTTTCACTCTCTTACTTTCTCTCTGTCTCCCTCACTCTATGTCTCTCTCTCTCTTTCACGCTCTCTCTCTCTCTTTTCTTTCACTCTCTATCTCTTTCACATCCCTCTATCAACATGTCCATATACTCATATTTACGATTTTATTATAAGTAGCGTAGCGATGAACCTTCCCCTTTCCTGATTAACTGGGTCATTTAGATTTAATTCCCCTGGTCAGTGGACACTTTCTCTTCACATTACACCGGCTGCAGCCCAGTTCACACAGAGCCGCCTGCCTGCTGTTGGATGTCCCACGACTTTGATTATTTCCAAACACAAAAAGCTAATAACAGCAACAAAGGCACTTTACCTTCACTCTCCTGTCACACGGCGAAGTCCAATAGACTATCTTCTGGCTAATATTTCAATGAGTGCTGCTGATGAAGTATTGCAGAGCAGGATCTGAAGGCGCACAGGGAGCAGCCAGCACCAGCATTAACCCAGGATGCTGGCTCGCACCCTCACCTCAGCAGGACAGCGCTGGCTGTGACCCCGCTTTGTGTGGTCTATCTTCGCAGCCGGGCTTCCCCCCTTTTGTGGGATGTTCAGCAAGTGCAAAGAAGATTCTTCTACACCTTGCTGCTTGTCTTCTGACTCCCGAACTTAATTCTTCACAAGCTTTTGATTTTATTTGTCCCTTTTCTGGTTTGCAATCCTTAAACTCACTCTCTCTCCCTTGCTTTCTCTCTCATGTTCTCACTTTCTGTCTCCCTCCCTCTCTCACAGTCACTCACCCTTTCTATCTCTCTTTCCACTCGCCCGCTTTGCTTTTTCCCTTTCCTAATTTCCTTCTTTTCCTTTCTCTCTTTCACTCTCTCTCTCTCTCTCTTTATTTTCCTGTCTCTCTCTATTTCACTCTTCCTTTCTCACTTTCTTTCACTATACCTCTCTCTTTTGCTCGCTCTCTGTCTTTCTTATCTTTTCTCTTTTTCTTTCACTCTCTGTCTCTCTCACATTTTCTCTCCTTCACTCTCTGTCTCTCTCTGTTTTCTTTCCTCTCTTTCACTCTCTGTCTCTTTCACAATCCCTCTCTCGCCTTCACTCTGTCTCTCTCACATTCTCTCTCTCCTTCACTCTCTCTCTCTCTCTCTTTCTCTCTTTTCTTTTCTCTCTTTCACTCTCTATCTCTCTCACATTCCCCCTCTCCTTCACTCTCTCTCTCTCTCTGTCTTTCTCTCTTTTCTCTCGCTCACTATCTCGCTCACATTCTCTCTCTCTACCTCTCCTTCACTCTCTCTCTCTCTCTCTCTCTCTCTTTCCCTCACTCTCTGGTGAGCGTCCTGATTGCGATACACTGATGCTTTACTCGGTAGTTTTCTGCCTGAGCTGAAGTTGGCAGGGATGTTTGTTCAGATCCCTGGGGGTGGGACTAAGGCCTGTTTTCACACTCAGGTCCATCGTCCATTGGCTGTCAGTCTGTGATTTGGCCCTGTTATATCTGTCACTCACAGAGCCACATCTTTCTTTGAATACAGCAGCCCATATTATCAACCTCACTGTCATTGTTACAGACCATGGGATCATCCCAACACATTGCAAATCTACCTGAAATCGCCTCTCGGAAATCGATCCAAAACTTACCTTTCAACTCCAAACTGCAATCGCACCTCTCAAATCTATCTGAATCTAACCTCACTGTCCAAAATCTCATATCGTAACATAGAAACATAGAAAAATAGGAGCAGGAGTGGGCCATTCGGCCCTTCTACTCACAATCTCACCTCCGATACAATCCAAGATCTCAACTCACAAATCTACTCAATATCTCACTTCTCACGCGATCTCACAATCTCACCCTCCAAAATCTTAGCTGAGATCTAGCGGTCCGAAGGAGCAAGTTACAAATGGCAACCCAATCTCTCCATTCCATGAACAGATCACGTTCTTGTTTGCTGATTTGTTGATTTCATACGAACGTACGAACAATGACGGACAGGTAAAGACCCTCTGGTCCATCGACCTGTCCCACATAATTGCGATACCTTGTGAATCACAACAGAGAGAGGGAGAAATTCGGTATCGACCATCTTGGGGCGCTACTTAGCGCCGGCAACCACGAAATTGAGTTTGAGCGCCCCAAGAGGTTCCACTTCCTTCTTAGGGCGCTAACGTCGGAGAGCGGGGCGGAGACTTCAGCAGTGCTGCACACTGGGCCAGGCCGCGCTGCCGTGTACAAAGCCTCCATCCCTCCCTTAAAGGGAAGAGCCATCACTGCAGGTTCTGCGATTTTAAAAGTACCTGCCTGGACCACCAAGGCAGCCGTGATCCGGCGCGATCAAGCAGAGTGCCGGGATGATCGATCGCGGGCAGGAACCCGCGAAAAAAAAACTCGAACAGGAAAGGTAAGGTTTTTTTTCACTTACCTCGGCCACCTCGCCTTTAATCATCGCCCCCCCCGAAGGGGCCGGCCGCCCGATGCGCGCCTCCTGCAGCTGTCGGTGTTTTCGAGCAGAAGTCAATTTCGGGTCAGGGGCACTACCGGGGCGATGCGCACGGCGATGCTGTCGCGACCTCCGGGCGAAGGAGATCGGGGCACAATGCCGTAGCGCTGCCGCAATGGCGGGAGTCGATGTCAGCGTCGCGCCCAGTCGCAAAGCAAAGGCACCCAATTTCACCCTCATACTCTCCACCCCACCCGAAACAATGTGATCTCCTGGGAGAGGCGAAAAACCCAGGCCAATTTGGGGGGGGGAAAATCTGGGAAATTCTTCTCCGACCCATCTAGGCAATGGACACTAGTCCAGGCGATCTCTCTGGCCCTGAATTCCCTGCAGTACCCACCTTCTGTAAGAGGTGATCTCCGCCCCAGCCAGAAACAAATCCAGCTCTCACTTGAAGGAATTCAGCGTTCCGCGCCCACCACATGAGTCGACAGCCTCTCCCAGACGTCCACTATTCTCTGGGAAAAGAACAACCTCCTGACATCTAACCTAGATCTGACCTTATACAACTTAAATTTGTGACCCCTGGTCCTGCCGAACCTGTTTAATTGGAAATTTCCTGATGGTATCTATTAATTCTGTGAATGCAACGACAGATAGTGGGTTAATCAATAACAATGAATCAATAATGACAGTGACTCACTTGGTGAGGATAACACCCAGTGTAGAACTGAGCCGTACAGACCTGGAAGGGCCCACTATTGTTGGCTGGTCAAGGACACATGGGCAAACTGATAATAGGCAAGTTCAGGACCGATGTCAGGAAGCACATCACACAAGAGTGATCAATACCTGGCATGGTCTCTGGGTAGGGGAGTGAAGGCAAAATCTCAAATGGGTCAAGGGGCGGTTAGATGCTGTGATGGGGTAGGTTTCAATGGAAGGGCCGAATGTCCAGCCACGCCTGTGATTATCTTTGGGATGTCAGCTGGGCCAGCCGAAGGCCAGCTACAGTTGGGCCTCAGTGCCGTTGGCTGAGTGAAGGGAAAAATCAGCCAGTGCTCCCATCCCTGATCCCCAGCCTCAGCCTCCCGCTGGAGAGTGCGCCAGGCGGTGAGGGTAAGATCAAGCTCTGGTGGGATGCCTCCACCGGCCAATCAGATAGCCGGCTAGTGCTGAATGTCGAGGCCCACAGACGTGGAATGGTCAATTGGCGGAAGAAAGTGGAGGACACAGAACTAAACCAAAGTAAGAGTCATCGGAGGAAAAGTTCGTTGGTTAGCGCCTCCCGTTAGTGCCTCCAGGGGGCGCTAACGGGGCGTTAGGAACTTAACGCCCGAGCGCAGCGATTTTAGCGCCGCTTGCAAAATTGACGTCATTTTGCGGCGGCGCTAAACACTACCGCCATGATCTCCTGAGCCCGCAGATTGTGACGTCAGTCGAGCGTGCAGACCATCACAGCTGATGAGTGTGGCCTTCAGACCGAACACATTCGCACGAGCTGTGTGAGCCATGTGTTTGTCTAGCATTTCTGATGTCTGTGATGGTGCAAGGATGTGGAGACGAAAGATTTCAAGAACTTTAACTGTTTTAGCTGTTGGTTGTGGCTCAGTGGGCAGCGCTCTCTCTCTCGCCTCTGAGTCAGAAGGTTGTGGGTTCAAGTCCCCACTCCAGAGACTTGAGCACAAGAAATCTAGGCTGACACTCACTCCCAGTGCAGTGCTGAGGGAGTGCCGCACTGTCGGAGGTGCCGTCTTTCGGATGAGACGTTAAACCGAGGCCCCATCTGCTCTCTCAGGTGGACGTAAAAGATCCCATGGCACTATTTTGAAGAGTTATCCCTGGTGTGTTGGCCACTATTTATCCCTCAATCAACATCACTAAAACAGATGATCTGGTCATTAGCACATTGCTGTGTGTGGGAGCTTGCTGTGCGCAAATTGGCTGCCGCGTTTCCTACATTACAACAGTGACCGTACTGCTGTAAAGGACATCTGGTGGTCAGGAAAGGCGCTATAGAAATGCAAGTCTTCCTTTTTTTCTTTTGTACACTGATGCTCAGCTAGTTTGGATTCTGGGAGCCAGGTGTCTTGTCAGTTTGCACCGCTGGATCCAGCTCCCGTATTGCCGAGTAAACACAGGGCGCCAGTTCATGGACGTTGGTCTCCCAGAATCCAAAGTAAACGGGCGCCAGCATAAAAGTGAGTTTTGATGCGACAACTGCAAACTGTCCACCTCTCCCAGCTGAAGAGAAGTAGACATTCCCAGGTGTCCATTATAGTCTGTGTAATGAAAGAGAGAAAGACTTGGCATTTCTATAGCGCCTTTCACAACCTCAGGATGTCCCAAAGAGCTTTACAGCCAATGAAGTATTTTTGGAGTGTAGTCACTGTTGTAATGTAGGAAACGCAGCAGCCAATTTACACACAGCAAGCTCCCACAAACAGCAATGTGACAATGACCAGATCATCTGCTTTAGTGATGTTGATTGAGGGATAAATGTTGGCCCAGGACACCGGGGAGAACTCCCCCTGCTCTTCTTTGAAATAGTGGCCATGGGATCTTTTACGTCCACCTGAGAGAGCAGACGGAGCCTCGGTTTAACGTCTCATCCGAAAGACGGCACCTGCAACAGTGCAGCGTTCCCTCAGCACTGCACTGGGAGTGTCAGCCTGGATTTTTGTGCTCAAGTCTCTGGAGTGGGGACTTGAACCCACGACCTTCTGACTCAGAGGCGAGAGAGTGCTGCCCACTGAGCCACGGCGAACCTGCCGCAGTCCATGGATCGATCAGTGTTGGTGAACCAGCCCCTGTGAATGAGTTGAGCTGTGTATTTGTGCGCTTTCCTTATTTTGGAAGTTGCGACACGAGCATCGTCTGCTAATTCTCACCGGCTATGTCCCTCGGGTTTTTGAAACCTGCTCATATATTCAAAGTCATTTGCCTGACGGTTTACATATTAAAGCCCCGACCCTTTAGGTAGGAAATGGTTCAACCGTGAAAGATCACAATCTATAGAAGAATTAGATTAAATCTCACAGTAGCAGACTCCAGTCAAATTCACTTACTGAGTAGCCGACTGTTAACCGTTTAAAATGAGTTTGGAATCCGCAGCTAACTCTTGACATGAGTTGAATTAATTTCTATTTGCTGAATAATTGTAATGGTGAATGTGTGTTCAGTGAAGGCTGCTTTGCCCACATGTACTGGCCAAGGCTCCAGATTATGGAGTGCCTGCTGTATATGAATGGACCCTGACTTTATATAGCGCCTTTAACATAGTAAAACGTTCCCAAGGCGCTTCCCAGGAGCGATTATCAAACAAAATTTGACACCGAGCCACATAAGGAGACATTAGGACAGGTGAGCAAAAGCTTGGTCAAAGAGGTAGATTTTAAGGAGCGTCTTAAAGGAGGAGAGAGAGGCGGAGAGGTTTAGGGAGGGAATTCCAGAGCTTAGGGCTTCGGCAGCTGAAGGCACGGCCACCAATGGTTGAGCGATTATAATCAGGGATGCTCAAGAGGCCAGAATTAGAGGAATGCAGATATCTCGGGGGGGTTGTGCGGCTGGAGGAGATTACAGAGATAGGGAGGGGCGAGGCCATGGGAGGGATTTGAAAACAAGGATGAGAATTTTTTAAATCGAGGCGTTGCTTAACCGGGAGCCAATGTAGGTCAGCAAGCACAGGGGTGATGGGTGAACGGGACTTGGTGCGAGTTAGGACACGGGCAGCCAAGTTTTGGATAACCTCAAGTTTACGTAGAGTGGAATGTGGGAGGCCGGCCAGGAGTGCGTTGGAATAGTCAAGTCTAGAGGTAACACAGGCATGGGTGAGACCAGACACACGAGTGGGTGATGGCGCCATCTGCTGGCTCAGTTCAATCTATATAATAGTTGATATTGTGTAATAGACAAAAAAGTATGGCTCTCTCATGTCTCTGCTTGTATTGGACTTTCTAATTGTTTCTGTCTATTTGTTTCTCAATATTCAATGCCCCTTTTTCTCCCTCTCTCTGTATGGTGCTCACACTTTCATACCTTCTCTATGTTAGCCCACTGTTTGTCTGTGACTGTTTCTCTCACTCTCTTTCTGTGTCCCGCACTTTCCCCTGGTCTCCTCTCTCACGTTCTCCAAACCTCCCCCAGAATTTCATTCCTCTCCTGGCCGGGCTCCCATTACCCCCCCTTTCTCAAAGGTCCAAACCTCTGCTGCCCGTGTCCTAACCCGAACCAAGCCCCGTTCACCCATCCACCCCTGTGCTCGCCGACCGACATTGGCTCCCGGACCACCGACACCTGGGTTTTAAAATTCCACCATGGTCTCACCCCCCCCTCCTATCTCTGTAACCTCCTCTAGCTTTACAGCTCGCCGCGAATTCCTCCAAATCTGGCCTCTTGCGCATCCTCGCTGTAATATATGTGGGTGGAACAAATGAAGGACAGAGACACGAGTTGCTAGTTCATGGGCTTGTTTACTAGGCCAGAGCGAACTGAGCATGTTCATACTAAACCATGTGACAAACCATGTGATAATACAGTACACTGCTTTCCCTATAAATAAAACGTATATATTCCTGTCTCAAATACAACAAAACTGTGGTCCCACCTTTCCCAGCGTGTACCTCATAACAAAAACTACTGGCTTTTTTTCTTTTAAATGAACTGCACATCCAGTTTAATAACAGGTTTGCGGAGCCTTCCTGATCTCCTGACAAAAGGCTTTGGTGTTGAACCAATTTTCGGGCTGTCTTGTTCTGGTTCCGAACTCAAAGATGACCCTGTTTCTATCTCGGATTTGTTTGAACCTGGTACTTCAATGCAGCACTCTCTGGGTCAAATACGCGCAAATTGAAAAGGAAGCACTCGCCATAGTGTTTGGAATGGTCCAGCACTACGCACGTTTCTTACCTGAGTTAGCGGCCATCTTAGCTCCATCGCACAAGCTCCTCAAGATGGATGTCCAGTGGAAGTGGACGAAAGTGCAACAGGAAGCTTACGATGCTTGTAAACGCTGAATACAAATCTTGCGATGTAGTTAACGGGTACTGTTCATCGTCAACTGCTCGGTTGATAGTAATGTTGTAGTCACCGCTCAAACGTACAGTTTAGTCTGCTTTGAGCATGACCACAATCAGGGCAGCCCATTCACTTTAGTCAGTTTTTACTAGCACTCTGTTCTCTGAGCTTCGCTAGCTCTTCCTCTACCTGACCTTTCAATGCATTGGGGGCCGGCCTTGCCTTACAATAGACAGGCTTCATCTTGGACTTGATGCAGATATGCGCGTCATACCCAGTGATGCCCTCATAACTCTGAGAACATGCTTTTATACTTGTTCAGCATTGTGTCGAGTCGCTTCTTTGAAGCATCTACACTGAAGATGTTTCTCCAGTCTAGTTTTAACTTTGTCAACCAGTCTTTGCCCATGAGGATTGGCCTGTTGTAGCTCATTACAATAATAGGCAGCTTTGCTGACTGGCCATTGTGTTGAACTGGCCATCTCTGCTGCCCGTATCTACACTGTCATTCCATTTGTCCACATGTCTCTAGGATTTCTCCAGAGTAGGTTTTTAACTCTACGGTACTCTTTGCAAGTGGTATTTGATTAAACTTACTCTGATATGTGTCCTTACTCATGATAGAGCAGTCCGCTGCCGTGTCGATGCACATATGAGTATATTGCTCGTCGATCAAAAGTTTTGTACGGAAGTCTTTCTCACGACTGCTAGCATTGTTGCTAGTGGTATAGTTACTGCAGATGCCTAGTTCTTCAACATCAGGTGTGTTCACTTCAATATTGTGAACTCCTCCCTTTTGTTGTCGCTGCTTTGCATTGCCACTAGAATGGTTCTTACTTCCTGCTTTCGATCTAGCTCTGCAAGCTGTTGAAATATGGCCTTGCTTCTGGCAGTGAAAACACTTCACATTTCTGTATTGGCAGGACTGTGGTGAGTGATTTCCATCGCAGCGATAACAATTCACTGAACTGCTCTCACCGACATGCTTTTGACACGGTCTCGCAGTTTTAGGTTTGACGGTGGCTTTGTGACTGTAGACCTCAGCTGCACTAGTCACTTGAGTTGGACGGAGCTCCCAGCATTCTTAGACACCATCTCCATAGATGGGGCAATTTTGCACGCAATGTCAAACGTTAGGTTCGGAGTGTTCAGTAACTTGGACTGTGTGTGCTCATTCACCAGTCCACACACAAACTTATCTCACAACGCACGATCCACAAGTGTGTTGAAGTTACAATACAAAGACAGGTTTTTAAGAGCTACAATGTACTCACTGACGGTTTCACTTTGTTTTTGGTTTCTGGTATCAAACTAATAGCTCTCTGCTATTTCTAACGGCTTTGGGTCGAAATGGTCCTCGAGTTTCTCAACAATGTCTTCAAACGACGCATCCTTCACTTTCCCTGGAGCGAGTAGGTTTGTCAACGTTCCATAGACATCTGGCCCGATCTCCGATAGAAAAATTGCTTTTTACGTTCACGAATAACTTTATTTTGAGCTTGAACATTCTCATCTTCACCTCGGCCCCAATAATGTTACTGGCCTTTAAAAAAATCTCCATCCGCTCAATGTAAGAACGGAATGGTTCGCGAGCTCGGTCATACAGGCCGAGGCTTCCGATGAATCCTATAGGCGCGGCCATGATTGTCCTGATCCCGTTGAACAGTGACTCAGCACGCTCCCTGTGTACCTTAAACTTGTCCACTCGAAGGTTGAACGCTGTGTCCCTAAAAATGGCTTTGGGATCCCATCCTGGTCGCCATAAATATAATATATGTGGGTCGAACAAATGAAGGACAGAGACAGGATGAGTTGCTTTACTAGGCCGGAGCAAACTGAGCATGCTCATACCAACCCATGCCACAAACCGTGTGATAACCCCTTACACTCGACTCCTTTTGCTCCACCATTGGCGGCCGTGCCTTCAGCCATCCCTGGGCCCTAAGCTCTGGAATTACCTCCCTAAACCTTTCCGCCTCTCCACCTCTCTCTCCTCCTGTAAGATGCTCCTTCTAGCCGACCTTCTTGACCTTTTGGTCACCTGTCCTAATGTCTCCTTCTTTGGCGCAGTGTCAATTTTTACCTGATTTCGCTCCTGTGAAGCGCCGCGGGACGTTTCACTGCATTAAAGGCGCTATATAGATGCGAGTTGTTGGCATAGTCGCTTTTATACTGGCGCCAAGTTGATTCAGCTTCCAGGGGCTGTCCTCCTGTCCCGGCTGTAGCCTCACAGCCTCAAGGAAAACTGGTTTTTATGCTGGAGTAAGGGAGCTTGGTTTTAGCGACGCCATTGTTGCGAGTCAGCTCCCTGGAATCCGAGAATCTGAATTTAAAAACTGCGCCAGTGTGAATGCAACTAACTTCTCTTCTCACACCCCACAGAGCGCAGGAGTCAAACGTGGGCCTCTGACCCTGTGATAGCCACAGAAATGAGTCTGCCCATCTTTGGGTATGAGGGAGGAGCAGAGCCTGGGGCAGGCCAACAGCTTGGACGGGCACGGGGTCGAGCTCACAAACTGCTGGTCAGAAATACAACAACAACAACTTGTATTTATATAGCGCCTTTAACGTAGTAAGACGTCCCAGGGCGCTTCACGGGAGTGTTATAAAACAAAACTTGACACCGAGCCACATAAGGAGAAATTAGGGCAGGTGACCAAAAGCTTGGTCAATGAGGGAGGTTTTAAGGAGCCTCTTAAAGGAGGAGAGAGGTAGCGAGGCAGAGAGGTTTAGGCAGGGAATTCCAGAGCTTAGGACCCAGGCAACAGAAGGCACGGCCGCCAAAGGTTGTGCGATTATAATCAGGGATCTTCAAGAGGGCAGAATTAGAGGAGCGCAGATATCTCGGGAGGTTGTGCGGCTGGAGAAGGTTACAGAGATAGAGAGGGGCGAGGAGGCCATGGAGGGATTTGAAAACAAGGATGAGAATTTTGAAATCGAGGCGCTGCTTAACCGGGAGCCAATGTAGGTCAACGAGCACAGGGGGTGTTGGGTGAACAGGACTTGGTGCGAGTTCGGACACGGGCAGCCGAGTTTTGGATGGCCTCAAGTTTACGTAGGGTAGAATGTGGGAGGCCAGCCGGGAGTGCGTTGGAATAGTCAAGTCTAGAGGTAACAAAGGCATGGATGGGGGTTTCAGCAGTGGATGAGCTGAGGCAGGGGCGGAGACGGGCGATGTTACGGAGGTGGAAATAGTCTTAGTTATGGCGTGGATATGTGTTCATATTCAGGGTCGATTCCTCAATTGCCCGCTCCCAATAGTGAGCTAGCACACACGGAGTGGGGGGGGGAGGCAATGCTGCAGCCCTGTCTCCATCACATGCTTCCTGCCATGCCACTTCCCCGCTGGGAGTGTGAGATTGTGGGATCATCCCTTGTAATCAGGCGCACACTACAAGCTCGTTAACACATATAGGCATTTTCACATGTGAATAAACATACAGTCTCGCACAGGCACACACACACACAGACGTGCATTTGCACACATAAACACATATGCACACACTCTCGTGCACACAAACACACACAGTCGCACACACGTGCATTAGTGAACGAAATCACATCTGTGTACATGCACATATATGTGTGTCAGTTGTGTCTCAGTGGGCAGCACCCTCGCCTCTGAGTCAGAAGGTCGTGGGTTCAAATCCCACTCCAGAGACTTGAGCACAAAATTCTAGGCAGACACTCCAGTGCAGTGCTGAGGGAGTGCCGCACTGTCGGAGGTGCCGTCTTTCAGATGAGACATTAAACCAAGGCCCCGTCTGTTCTCTCAGATGTAAAAGATCCCAAGGCACTATTTGGAAGAAGAGCAGGGGAGTTATCCCTGGTGTCCTGGGCCAATATTTATCCCTCAACATCACTAAAAAACAGATTATCTGGTTGTTATCACATTGCTGTTTGTGGGAGCTTGCTGTGTGCAAATTGGCTGCTGTGTTTCCCACATTACAACAGTGACCACATTTCAAAAGTACTTCATTGGCTGTAAAGCGCTTTGGGGCGTCCGGTGGTCGTGAAAGGCGCTATAGAAATGCAAGTCTTTTTCCTTTTTGTGCACATGCGCTCACACACAATAGCCCAGGAACACTGAGACAATTAAGGTTACCTAACTCAGTATAGATCAGTGACTGAACCTGCTTAAACTTTTCTGTTTGTCTGGCTTAGCACCACACTGGGCAGCTGACCCTACTCAGTAAACAGTGGGCAGAGAGTGGTACCGAGTCAAGCCGAAGTCCCGCAATCCCGCATGCACTGACCCACCACCGCCAGCAGATGGAGCCTGTGTATCAATTATCGACAATAACAACAGAGAATGCTGGAAAAACTCAGCAGGTCAGGCAACATCCGTGGAGAGAAATTTGAGTTGACGTTTCGGGTTGAAACCCTTCTTCAAAACTGGAAAGAAAATTAAAAGATCGACGGCAAAGCTGCGATCGAACAAAAGAAGAAAAGGAGACAATAAAAGGCATGCGAAGCCAGATGAGATGGTAATGAGCCCGTGGAGACAAAAGGCAGCTGAGATTAGGTGTGAAGTGTACTGGCAGGATAAGGACAGCTGCCAGGTGAGAGAGAAACAAAAGGAAAGGGGGGGGGGGGGGGGAAAGGAGGACCCAAAACAAAGGGGTGGAAAAAATTTAAAGGAAAAAAGTAATAGAGGCCGAGGTTATGATCTGAAATTATTGAACTCGATATTGAGTCCGGAAGGCTGCAGAGTGCCTAATCGGAAGATGAGGTGCTGTTCCTCGAGTTTACGTTGAGCTTCCGTGGAACAATACAAGAGGCCAAGGACGGTGAGGCCCGAGTGGGAATGGAGCGGTGAATTAAAATGACAGGCGACCGGAAGCTCGGGGTCACACGTGCGGACTGAATGTGGGTGTTCCGCAAAGCGGTGACCCAATCTGCGTTTGGTCTCCCTAATGTAGAGGACCGCTGGAATGCCAACTGTGCCCAATGGTTCCAGACAGAACATTCTCTTTGTATCTCGGTGCCCTTTGCTTTCGCCAGTCTCCAATGTCCTTTCACATTTTTATTTTGTGTTACAAGTGTGGACCATGAGCACAACAGCCGAGGGCAGCAGGATTTGCCCCATCACCGTTGGAATGTAGGAAACGCAGCAGCCAATTTGCGCACAGCAAGCTCCCACAAACAGCAACGTGACAATGGCCAGATAATCTGTTTTTTTAGTGATGTAAATTGAGGGATAAATATTGGCCGGGACAATAACCCCCCTGCTCTTCTTCAAAATAGTGCCGTGGGATCTTTCACCCGAGAGAGCAGACAGGGCCTCGGTTTAACGTCTCATCCGAAAGACGGCACCTCCGACAGTGCAGCACTCCCTCAGCACTGCACTGGGAGTGTCAGCCTGGATTTTTGTGCTCAAGTCTCTGGAGTGGGGACTTGAACCCACGATGTTCTGACTCAGAGGCGAGGACTCTCTCAGGGACGAAGAGATGCAGGTCAACTGCTGGAGCAGCACAAGTGGTGGAATATCGGTGAGTCAAGGATCCTGTCTCAACGTTCCACTGCTTCTGGTGTCACTGCCAGTCACATCACAACGGGTATAGAAGACAACTAAAAAGACATCGCACTTGTTATAAATCTCATCATCATAAAGAAATTACTCATGAAATCACACCGGACGGCCAGCTGGTGGCGCCGTCCAAGGAATATAAATACTCGGGCGTGGGCCCAGCTTGACCAGGGACATTTTGTAAGACAGGAACTAGTGAAGTACAACTAGACCTCCATGTTCTGAAACAAGTTGATTAAAGCCTTGCTTTATACTCAAACCAAGTGTGTAGTGAGTTTTATTACATTAGCACTGACATTCTCCTCAAAATCACAAGGCACCTTTAATAAAGATTCTTAATTTGTCAAAGGAATATATTAAACTGATTTTTTAAACTTTAACAGGGGACTGAGTGGGCTTAATTACACGTAACTTTTTACCTTTAGGACCCACCTGATAGGATTAAAGTCTCTGTCTGTGGGCTGTAAGGGTCCTACGTGGAATGTGTTTGGACAGTCTCAGTCAAGTATTTTAGTGGCCATGGGTCCTTAGCAAAAAGCTGCATCTGATTTGCCCCCGTATTTTTAATCTCATTCGGAGAGGGGCTCCAGGTAACTGGTGTGGGAACTGGAACAATGTCACATTGCTGCTGTAGGAGGCGCTCCTCTGAGGCTGAAGCACGGGAACATTGTTGAAACAGGCCAGGAGGAGCCGTGTCAGCCCAGGCTCAGTGGGCCACACTCGTGCCGACTGCGTCAGAAGGTCGTGGGTTCAAGTCCCACTCCAGAGATTTGAACACGGAAATCCAGGCTGACACTCCCAGTGCAGTGCTGAGGGGGTGCGGCACTGTCGGAGGTGCCGTCGTTTGGATGAGACGTTAAACCGAGGCCCCGTCTGCTCCGTATTTCGAAGAAGAGCAGGGGAGTTCTCTCCCCGCTGTCCTGGCCAATATTTATCTCTCAATCAACATCACTAAAAACAGATGATCTGGTCATTATCACATTGCTGTTTGTGGGAGCTTGCTGTGCGCAAACTGACTGCCGCGTTTCCTACATTACAACAGTGACCACACTTCAAAAAGTACTTCATTGGCTGAAAAGCGCTTTGAGGAGCCCTGAGGTCGTGAAAGGTGCTACATAAAGGTAACTCTTTCTAACCCGTGCTGTACCTGCCCTGGGAGTGTTTGATGGGACAGTGCAGAGGGAGCTTTACTCTGTATCTAACCCATGCTGTACCTGCCCTGGGAGTGTTTGATGGGACAGTGCAGAGGGAGCTTTACTCTGTATCTAACCCATGTTGTACCTGCCCTGGGAGTGTTTGATGGGACAGTGTAGAGGGAGCTTTACTCTGTATCTAACCCGTGCTGTACCTGCCCTGGGAGTGTTTAATGGGACAGTGTAGAGGGAGCTTTACTCTATATCTAACCCGTGCTGTACCTGCCCTGGGAGTGTTTGATGGGACAGTGTAGAGGGAGCTTTACTCTGTATCTAACCTGTGCTGTACCTGCCCTGGGGGAGCGTGATGGGACAGTGTAGAGGGAGCTTTACTCTGTATCTAACCCGTGCTGTACCTGCCCTGGGAGTGTTTGATGGGACAGTGTAGTGGGAGCTTTACTCTGTATCTAACCCGTGCTGTACCTGCCCTGGGAGTGTTTGATGGGACAGTGTAGAGGGAGCTTTACTCTGTATCTAACCCGTGCTGTACCTGCCCTGGGAGTGTTTGATGGGACAGTGTAGAGGGAGCTTTACTCTGTATCTAACCCGTGCTGTACCTGCCCTGGGAGTGTTTGATGGGACAGTGTAGAGGGAGCTTTACTCTGTATCTAACCTGTGCTGTACCTGCCCTGGGAGTGTTTGATGGGACGGTGTAGAGGGAGCTTTACTCTGTATCTAACCTGTGCTGTACCTGCCCTGGGGGTGTTTGATGGGACAGTGTAGAGGGAGCTTTACTCTGTATCTAACCTGTGCTGTACCTGCCCTGGGAGTGTTTGATGGGACAGTGTAGAGGGAGCTTTACTCTGTATCTAACCCGTGCTGTACCTGCCCTGGGAGTGTTTGATGGGACAGTGTAGAGGGAGCTTTACTCTGTATCTAACCTGTGCTGTACCTGCCCTGGGAGTGTTTGATGGGACAGTGTAGAGGGAGCTTTACTCTGTATCTAACCCGTGCTGTACCTGCCCTGGGAGTGTTTGATGGGACGGTGTAGAGGGAGCTTTACTCTCTATCTAACCTGTGCTGTACCTGCCCTGGGGGAGCGTGATGGGCCAGTGTGTGCATGAAATGGGAAGCAACCTATTCCCAGAACTAACATCTCTCATGTCAAAGAACCCAAAATAAAAAGCTGCAACACACTGATAGCACGGCTGAGTCAATTCTTTGTAAAGTTATTTCTGTGTTAACCAGTATATTCAAAGATCGGTCAGGGTCACATGCGGTACAACTCTCTAGGGTAAAGCTTGGTTCAACCCTCGTTAATTCACAGACCCGCACTGTATCCATGAACCTATTTCTTTTACCAACAGTTCTTTGCATTATTCTGGCTTTCTGTTACATGCAGAAATAATCACTTCACCAGTGATTAACACAGGGTGATCATATTTTCTGAACCAATCCGGGTCACACAGGGTGGGAGCACAGCAAAGTAGCCGGGACAGAAGATGGTAGTTTGTACAGCGTAGCGAGGCAAAATGTTTTAGCAGCCTATATGTTAACAGCTGCACATATACAGTACAAATGCAAAACAAATCTGCATATAATTACTGCGGATGCGACGTCACACTATTGAAGCGCATTCAGACACCGCTTATAAATAACACTCTCAGTCCATTGGCCTGAAGCTGTGGTCCAGTCTAACGGTGTGATATGCATATATTCCAATGGCTCTAGTGTATTCGGGGACTCTTCCGGGGACATTGTTTGCCCGGGGACACAGTACCTCATCCTGAGACTGTCCCCGGAAAACGGGGACTTACGGTCGGCCTAGCTTAACAGGCCCTCAGCACTCTACTGACTCAGCACTTTTACTTCTCATTCTCTTCTGTCCATCTCTCCTAAGAACATAAGAAATAGGAGCAGGAGTCGGCCATTCGGCCCTTCGAGCCTGCTCCGCCATTCAATAAGATCATGGCTGATCTTCTGCCTCAACTCCACTCACAGGCCCTATCGCCATCTCCCTTGATGCCCTTACTAGTCAGAAATCTATCGACTTCTGTTTTGAATCTACCCAATGACTGAGTCTCCACAGCCCTCTGGGGTAGAGAATTCCTCCTCCTTTTCCTTCACCCTTTTTTTCTCCCTTCCTCTCCTGAAGTCACTGACTCCTACTGGGCATGATTGTGCTGGCAGTGGTCGACCTCCAGAGCCTCACCCTTTAGGTAGACCAGTGGAGGAGAGCAGCCGTCACAGCCAGCCCCTGGTCCTGTGCTCGTCTGACATCCAGACCGTAAGCACTTTACAGGAGGGGACACCCAGCCAGCAAGAGAGAGTTGGGAACCCTGGATGATCTTTCCCCTCTCTTGCTCCCAGGTCAGGGAAAGGACAGGTTAGACGCAAGCCTGCCGAGGCCAATTAAAGGCCCCAACTGCGCTCAGCAAATCAGCACTGTCCAAGAATGAACCCTGAGACCCATGGATCAGTGCCATACCCGGGCAGTGAATTTACATAGCTAGGAATCAGGGAGCTGAAAATAATGAACAGGGTTCCCCTGCAGAGAGGAAAGGAATGATTCAACTTAGAACCATAGAAGTTTACAGCACAGAAGGAGGCCATTCGGCCCGTCGTGTCTGTGGCAGTCGAGAAAGAGCTATCCAGCCTAATCCCACTTTCCAGCTCTCGGTCCATAGCCCTGTAGGTTACGGCACTTCAAGGGCGTATCCAAGTACTTTTTAAATGTGATGAGGGTTTCTGCCTCTACCACCCTTTCAGGCAGTGAGTTCCAGACTCCCACCACCCTCTGGGTGAAAAACATTCTCCTCAACTCCCCTCTAATCCTCCGACCAATTACTTTAAATCTAAGCCCCCTGGTTATTGACCCCTCCGCTAAGGGAAATAGGTCCTTCCTATCCACTCTATCTAGGCCCCTCAGAATTTTATACACCTCAATTAAATCTCCCCTCGGCCTCCTCAGTTCCAAAGAAAACAACCCCAGCCTATCCAATCTTTCCTCATAGCTAAAATTCCGCAGCCCAGGCAACATCCTCGTAAATCTCCTCTGCACCCTCTCTAGTGCAACCACAAACTAGAAACTTCTCATCTCATTTCTTGTAATGTACTTTTTTTATTTCCTTTTTCTTTGGAATGAGTTATGTTGGAAGTTTACCCTGAGTCACAGAGGTCATCATATCAGTCCTTGCTCTCCCTTTGAAGGCCCGGCTGCTTTGTCCCCTCCCTGCTGCATGATTCTCATGTTTGACACGTTTAGATGCGTCCCGTTGTTGTTATTTCTCACCCAGACCTTGCGGATCCCTCGCCGCCCCCTGTAGGTAAGCACCACGGTGAAGTGGGGCAGCCCAGACTGTGCTTTGTAATCTTGCAAGCCCCAGCGGAGCTTCTCCAAAGGCCTGAATAAATCATAAAGTCACTCAGGTCGATTGGGAGCCAGTTTTTCCGATGGGCGAGAAGGTCAGACGGCGGACAGGGTCTGGTTACTTGCACTCCAAAATATTCTAGCCAGCTGGAAATGCGGAATAGCTGGGAGACAAACAGAGGTGTGCCGTGTCAGCCAGTGGCTCAGTGGGCAGCATTCTCTCTCTCGCCTCTGAGTCAGAAGGTTGTAGGTTCAAGTCCCACTCCAGAGACTTGAGCACAGAAATCCAGGCTGACACTCCGCTGGAGCGCCGCACTGTCGGAGGTGCCGTCTTTCGGACGAGGCGTTAAACCGAGGCCCCGTCTGCTCTCTCTGGTGGATGTGAAAGATCTATTTCAAAGAAAAGCAGGAGAGTTCTCCCCGGTGTCCTGGGGCCAATATTTATCCCTCAATCAACATAACAAAAACAGGTTCTCTGATCATTATCACATTGCTTTTTGTGGGAGCTTGCTGTGCGCAAATTGGCTGCCGCGTTTCCTACATTACAACAGTGACCACACTTTATTGGCTGTAAAGTGCTTTGGGATGTCTGGTGGTAATGAAAGGTGCTATAGAAGTGCAAGTCTTTCTTTTACAAAGATTTGCACTATGTTCCCTTAAAGGTGCAACTGACTAACTCATGACTCTGCATTTGCTACACCTATGGTTGGGAGCTTTATTTTTTTATCCAGCTGATTGAGATTGTTGGTGGGGAGGCGGGGGGGGGGGGGGGCGGGGGAAATAAACTAAGCACATTCCAGACCAAAAATCCCCCAGGCTGTGAAAATACCAAGGGTTTGAATCCCTCTGACTGAAAAGTGAAAACAACTAAGCGCATCCCAGCGTTCCGTTCTCCGGCAACTCCTTTTTAACTTGTTCGACTCATGGTAGCCTTGAGTGGAAAGGATTGGTCTGCGTATGTACAGAGAGAAGGGAAGAGTTTTGTGTGAGCTAATGTTTAATGTATACATGAGGGAGGAGGGAATAGAGGGAGGTGGGGGGCAGGTAATTAGAGTGGGAGGAGGCTCATGCGGAGAATGGACCAGTTGGGCCGAATGGCCTGTTTCTGTGCTGTACGTTCTATGCAATTCAGGGCAGTTGTGTGCACAGGTTGGTGTGTGAGTGTCACTGTGTAGCCATGCATGTGCAAATGCATATATATACAAATGTGTGTCTGTGTGTGTGTGAATGAATGAATGGGTGAGTCCCAAACAGTGTGTGTGTATGGATAGTAGTGTGCATGCACGGTGTGATATGGGTATGTATAGATAGTTCTGGGTACGAGCACAGGTTTAGCCGAGAGTTTGCAAATCTGTACACGTTTTATACACCAAGGCTGCAAATCAGTTCGGCCAAGGGACTTGGCCAAGCGGTTACTGCTGTTCTGCACCCGATGATCTTCCAAGTGTTGGTCCCTGCTGGTGTTTGCAGGTAGTACTGTTCCCCCACACTGGACTAGACTCCATGCTGTGGGTGTGGAAGTGTGCCTGTGCTCTTACGGAGGGCTGAGAGCTAAAGAAGTGCCTCTATAAAGGGGAAAGTGATTGTTGAGGTAGCCCAAACCCGCGGCCTCTTCCACCTCGAAGGACAAGGGCAGCAGGCCCGTGGGAACACCACCACCTCCAAGTTCCCCTCCAAGTCACACACCATCCTGACTTGGAAATATATCGGCCAATCCTTCATCATCGCCGGGTCAAAATCCTGGAACTCCCTCCCTAACAGCACTGTGGGAGTACCTTCACCACACGGACTGCAGCGGTTCAAGAAGGCGGCTCACCACCACCTTCTCAAGGGTAGCCATGATGTGGAGATGCCGGTGTTGGACTGGGGTGGACAATTGTGAGAAGTCACACAACACCAGGTTATAGTCCAACAGCTTTCTTTGAAATCACTGATTTCAAATAAAGCTGTTGGACTATAACCTGGTGTTGTGTGACTTCTCACAATTCTCAAGGGTAATTAGGGATGGGCAATAAATGCTGGCCTTGCCAGCGACACCCACATCCCATAAACGAATTTTAAAAAAGTGTGGGTCTGGTCTGCCTGTTGAATATCGATAAAGCCAAATATTACACATTGTTCCTATAATTTATATAAAAATCTAACAATTGCGAAGTTCAAAGTAGTTAACATTATACCAGAGTGCAACCTTCATGCAAATATTAGAACCTTTTCCAGGGTGAGCACGCCCTTGATGCCTCTCTTCCGCGGCTATGTTCGCGCCCGGGTGACCCTGGTGATGGAGCACGCGGTGTCCGCCGGCACGCTCGAGGCCTTCCGCGACCGGTGGGCGCCGGAGGGACTGGCGTGCATCATCACCCCCGGCAACCAAATTTGAATTTGATTTGTTAAGGTTCCTTTTTATTTGTTTTAAGTTACAGTCCTTATTGTTTGTGCCCCTTTAAAAAGGGGGCGCATGGTTGACTTTTAATAGGCAATTGTCTATGATAAAGAAAGAGTGAGCACGCCCTTGGAGATGGGTGCCAGGGGTTGGGGGAGCACTTAGAAAGAACTTGCATTTATTTAGCGACTTTCACAACCTCAGGACGTCCCAAAGCGCTTTACAGCCAATGAATTACTTTTGAATATGCAGTTTCCAGAGAATACAACCATTACACCAGCAAAGACACGCCGATCCAGGCCGACTTGAACAACCTGCCACCAACCCGTCTCTAATCTAGGCGGCCATTTTGGACCTTCAGCGATCTCCCCTCAGCCTTGATGACCGATGGCGAAATGCTTGGAAGAACTGCGACACACGGAATGGATTCCTTAGAGAGGACCCCACAGTACAACCTGCAGGATCAAACCTTCCTCGCAAACAGTGGACAACCATCAACCGCCTCAGAACCGGTCATGGTGGATGCTGCCACCTTCTCCATAGATGGAAGATTAAAGTATCCCCATCATACGACTGTGGAGCTCCTGGTCAGACCCTGGAGCACAGCATCGAGCACTGCCCTCAGAGGAAATTCACAGGCAGCCTACAAGATGTCCATGCTGTTACACCAGAAGCTTTGGCCTGGATATCTGACTTAGATATTGATATTTAATTTGTTTTGCTACTACCATATGAAAGAAGAAGAAGAAGGCTTTTGAATTGTAGTCACTGTTGCTGTGTAAGGAAACACAGCCACCAATTTGCGCACAGCAAGCTCCCACAGACAGCAATGAGATAAATAATCAGTTTTAGTGATGTTGGATTAGGGATAAATATTGGTCGGGACACCGGGGTTAACTCCCTCGCTCTTCTTCAAATAGTGCTGTGGGATCTTTTACATCCACCTGAGAGAGCAGACAGGGCCTCGGTTTAAGGTCTCATCCAAAAGACGGCACCTCCGACAGTGTGGCACTCCCTCAGCACTGCACTGAAATGATAGCGGAAATGCTTCAAGGACACCCTCAAAGCCTCCTTGAAAAAGTGTAACGTCCCCACCGACACCTGGGAATCCCCGGCCCAAGACCGCACAAAGTGGAGGAGAAGCATCCGGGAAGGCGCCGAACACCTCGAGTCTCTTCGCCGGGAGCCAAGCGGAAGCCAAGCGCAAACAGCGGAAGGAGCGCACGTCAACCCAAGCACCCCACCCACCCGCCCCTTCAACCACCGTCTGCCCCACCTGTGACAGAGACTGTAGGTCCTGCATTGGACTCATCAGTCACCTGAGAACTCATTCTTAATGTGGAAGCAAGTCATCCTCGGTTCCCGAGGAACTGCCTAAGAAGAAGAAGAAGAGAAGAAATGATAGCCTAGATTTTGTGCTCAAACCTCTGAGGTAGGACTTGAACCACACAACCTTCTGACCCTGAGGTGAGAGAGTGCTACCGACTGAGCCACAGCTGACTCTTTACATAGAAATACATAGAAATTATAACACGGAAATCGGCCATTGGAAGGACTTGCTGCCTGAGGTTCAGGTATCTGTGCAGATAAGCACATGGAAGTCTGTATATGGGCACGTGTAAAACAGCATTTCCTGGGAGTTTTCTAAATGTCCTCACATCACGAGTTCTAGTTCTATAAACATCACCAAGATAAGCAGATTCCTTACAGTCAGATCTTGGAAATTGAAATCACTATAATGTATAATAAAAACAGAATATGCTGGACACACTCAGCAGGTCAGGCAGCATCTGTGGAGAGAGAAACCGAGTTAACGTTTCAGGTCGGTGACCCTTCGTCAGAACTGGGAGAAGTTAGAAGTTTAACAGTTTACAGGCAGGTACAAAGGCAGGGGAAAAAGTGGGGGGAGAGCAAATGGGAAGGTCTGTGATAGGTGCGAGGCAAAAGGGGGGGGGGCTGGGTAGCAATGGGACAATAACTAAATGAAAGATGGGACCAGAGGAGGTGTAAATGGCAACTGCAAAACATTACCAGAACCTGCTGCCCAAGAAACTGGTTGTTGAGCTCAGTGTTGAGGCCTAAAGGTTGTAAAGTGCCTATTGGAAAGATGAGGCGCTCTTGCTCGAGCTTGTGTTGAGTTTCATTGGAGGGGTCGGAGGCCGAGGACAGAGAGGTCAGAGTGGGAGCGGGATGGAGAATTAAAGTGGCTGTAACGTAGACAAGGCAGAAAAAAGCGCAGTGCTATTTTTTTTCCAGTAAAACTATCTCTTCCCATTAGCTGCTGCCATTGTAATCCTTGTCCAGTGTCGGAATCATATTCTAATGTAAACTGATCGGTGTCAGTCTCAAGCATACTATTGTCACATCTAACATCAAAGGACGGCTGGGTGCAGATGTTCAGTCAAGGTGTTTCCAGAGCCTGGTGAGTGGGGCCATCACACAGGGGTTATATGATTTCCTGGGATCAGGAAGACGCCTTGCTTTAATAGCATATTTAAAAAGTATATCAGCAATTGATGACATTTTATCCAATACTCATTGTGTACAGGATAATACAGAGCCGCATCTGTGTAAATAAAAGAAATAACTTCCATTTATACAGCACTTTTCATATCCTCAGGATGTCCCAATGCCGATGAGTTACTTTTGAAGTGCAGTCAACAACATTTATGTAGCACCATTAATGTAGTAAAACGTCCAAAGTCACTTCGCAGGAGCATAATCACACAAAACAATTGATGCCGTGTCAAGAAGGAGACATTAGGTCAGGTGACGAACTTCCTGGTCAAAGAGGTAGGTTATAAGGAGTGCCTTAAAGGAGGAGAGGGAGACGGAGAGAAGGAAAGGTTTATGGAGGAATTCCGGAGCTTAGGGCCTAGGCAGCTGAAGGCATGGCCGTCAATGGTGGGGCAAAGGATGCGGGGGATGGACAAGAGGCCAGAATGGGAGGAGCGCAGAGTTTTCATTGGGTTGTAGGACTGGAGGAGGTTGCAGAGATAGGGAGGGGCGAGGCCATGAAGGGGATTGAACAGAAGGATGAGAAGTCACTGTTGTTTGAGGGATAAATATTGGCCAGGACACCTGGGGAGGACTCCCCTGCTCTTCTTCGTAGTAGTGCCGTGGGATCTTTTATATCCACCCGAGAGGGCAGACGGGGCATCGGTTTAACGTCTCATCCGAAAGACGGCACCTCCGACAGTGCAGCACTCCCTTGGTACTGCACTGAAGTGTCAGCCTGGATAAATTTGGCAATGCCTAGCACCAAGCTAATCGTGTGGGGCCTCGCTAAATATACCGCGTTATCTCGGCTGACCCATAAAGAGTGGAATGAGGCACTGGGAGGTGGCTGCTACTGTGGTACCAATCCAGGCAGAATGCCTTCAGAAGAAGAGGGAAGACAATTGGGGGAGGATTTGAAAAGGGAAGTAAAGGCAAGCATCCCGTATGCCTTCTTAACCACCTTATCTACCTTCAGGGATCTGTGGACCTGCACTCCAAGGCCCCTCTGATCTTCTGCATTTCTCAGTGTCCTACCATTTATAGTGTAGTGAGTTGTGACTAGAAGGCTGTTTCCAGTGGGGTTCCACAGGGCTCAGTACTGGGTCCTTTGCTTTTTGTGGTATATATCAATGATTTGGACTTGAATATAGGAAGTATGATTAAGAAGTTTGCAGAAGATACAAAAATTGGCCGTGTGGTTGATAATGAAGAAGAAAGCTGTAGACTGCAGGAAGATATCAATGGACTGGTCTGGTGGGCAGAACAGTGGCAAACGGAATTCAATCTGGAGACGTGTGAGATAATGCATTTGGGGAGGGCTAACAAGGCAGGGGAATACACAATACTGTAAGTGGTAGGACACTGAGAAGTATGGAGGATCAGAGGGACCTTGGAGTGCGTGTCCACAAATCCCTGAAGGTAGCAGGACAGGTAGATAAGGTGGTTAAGAAGGCATTCGGGATATTTGCCTTTATTAGCTGAGGCATAGAATATAAGAGCAGGGAGGTTATGCCTGAACTGAATAAAATACTAGTTAGGCCACAGCTAGAGTACTGCGTACAGTTCTGGTCACCACATTACAGGAAGGGTGTGATTGCACTAGAGGGGGTGCAGAGGAGATTTACGAGGATGTTGCCTGGGCTGGGGAATTTTAGCTATGAGGAAAGATTGGAGAGGCTTGGTTTGTTTTCTTTGGAACGGAGGAGACAGGAGAGATTTAATTGAGGTGTATAAAATTATGAGGGGCCAAGATAGAGTGGATAGGAAGCACCTATTTCCCTTAGCAGAGGGGTCAATAACCAGGGGGCACAGATTGAAAGTAATTGGTCGGAGGTTTAGAGGGGAGTTGAGGAGAAATGTTTTCACCCAGAGGGCAGTGGGGGTCTGGAACTCACTGCCTGAAAGGGTGGTAGAGGCAGAAACCCTCATCACATTTAAAAAGTACTTGGAAGTGCCGTAACCTACAGGGCTACGGACCAAGAGCTGGAAAGGGAGATTAGGCTGGAGAGCTCTTTGTCGGCCGGCACGGACAAGATGGGCCAAATGGCCCCCTTCTGTGCTGTAATTTCTATGATTCTATGAGATATAAAAATGAAAGAAATGAAATCTGATAATATCGCAGCAATAATAAGACAGTCACGACAGCCTAAACCAGGAACTAGCAGCCTTGAACCTATGAGTACCTATAAAGCTATCAGCCTGTGTTACCATAGATATTATCTGAAAATAGCTCAAAGCACATCACGCAATGAACTATCTTTGAAGTGCAGTGACACCAAATACAGTAGCAAACACATGTGTCAGCTGTGGCTCAGTGGGCAGCACTCTCACCTCTAAGTCATAAAGGTTGTGGGTTCAAAGTCCCACTCCAGAGCATAGAACTCTAGGCTGCCACTCCAGTGGAGTGCTGCACTGTCGGAGGTGCTGTGTTTCGGATGAGATGTTAAACCGAGGCTCCGTCTGCTCTCTCAGGTGGATGTAAGAGATCCCACGGCACTATTTCGAAGAAGAGCAGGGGAGTTATCCCCGGTGGAATAAAAGGGATATGGGGATCAGGTGGTAAAGTGGAGTTGAGGTCAAAGATCAGCCTTGATCTTATTGAATGGTATCTCCTACTCCTAATTCATGTGTCCTGGCAAATATTAAATCCCTCAATAAAAATCAGATTAACTGGTCATTATCACATTGCTGTTCTGTGGGAGCTTGCTGTGTGAAAATTGGCTGCTGTGGTTCCTCCATTACAACAGTGACTACACTTTAAAAGTACTTCATTGGCTGTCAAGGGTTTTGGGACGTCCTGAGGTTGTGAAAGGCGCTATATAAATGCAAGTCTTTCTTTAAGTAACCACTCTGTGCCAGTGAATCTGTGACCAGTTAATCCTTTTCTGGGTTGGCCAGGAGTCCAGGACAATTCCCTGAACAGATCCTAGTGCTCACACTTAGGACCGATCCACCAATCAGGGGAACAGCGCTGAGGAGAGATGTCTCCTGATCGCTAGACCCCTGAAAGCAGGAGAAACGAGGGGCTAGAAACTCGCCTCCCGTTAGCGCCTCTGGGGGGGGCGATAGCGGGGCGCTACCGGCTTTGCGACCGGGCGCGGCGAAAGTACCGCCGCCCGCAAAATTCCCGTCGAGGTTTGCGGCAGCGGTAACCCCTAGCGCCACAATCTCCTGCGCCAGGAGATCGTGAGGTCATCGTGCTGCGTAGCGCCCCAGACCTGAAATCCGATTCCGCCCCCTGCTTGATTTAGCGCTCCACTTCCTTCCTGGAGCGCTGACAGCCAATTTACTGAAAGCTCACAATCATTAGCGCCTGGCGCTAATTTTCCAAGATTGCAAAAGTTAGCGCCCCAAACCAAACTTCTCTCCCAAGGAGTAAGAAATATTTGAAGTACATTTATTGGACTTCCAAGGGTTGAATAGCTAGGGTTCAGGCCCCTCCCTTTCCCCAGCTGTAGTTTGTGCACCCCAGGGTTAGACTAATTCTCAGAGGGTGTTGCACGGAGCAGTCCCGTGCGATATGGTTTTAAACAGGTTCACGGACTCCCAGGCCGCCTGCCTTTTCTGCGGCCTGGAGGAGTCCATTTTCCATATATACGCAGAACGTGAGAGGTTGCAGCCCCTCTTTCACTATTTGAAGGGGCTGCTCCTCGATTTTTGTCTGCACTTCAGTCCCCACGCTCCCGATCTTCGGTCACCCGATGTGGAGGGGAGCGGGCGGGTCGGAGGACCTCCTCGTGGGACTGCTCCTGGACCTGGCAAAAATAGCTACTAACAGGTCCAGGCAGCGGGCGGTCGAGGGGGTCGTTCAGCCCGATTGCCTGCCTCTCCTCCGCGGCTATGTTTGCGCCTGGGTGGCCCTGGAGATGGAGCACGCGGTGTCCGCCGGCACGCTCGAGGCCTTCTGCGACCGGTGGGCGCCGCGGGGACTGGAGTGCATCACCACCCCCAGCCAATCAAATTCTAATTTAATTTGTTAAGTTTTAGTTAAAGTTTTATTAATTTACAGTCAATTTATTCAATCATCCCTCACCCACCCGAAAGAGTAGACTAATTCTCAGTATAAGGAGTTCCAATTAAAATGCTGGCGTTGTAATGACCAATTCTGCACTTTTGACGTGCTGTTTCCCTACTTTCCTTTGCCCTGCACACTAAGCTAAGGCTGGAAGATTGAAGGATTCGTGAAACTGGCCGGAGTACAAATCCACCCCCCCCCAATTTCCGACCTGCTGAGCCGTCAATCACCAGGACGTCCCCTGGGTCTTGAGTTTTAGCAGAGAGCGCGCCTCAGAGTCACCAGGTAATGTGGTTCTGACCACAGAGAGAGACACACACACGGGGAGCCAGCCAGCAATCTACGGGGCTGTTTGCAGCTGAACTGATCTTGGAGCTCGCACTTTAGCAACAACTCCAGAGAAAAAAAATACTTCAAACTTTTTTTTCCCCCAAACTTTTTCCAAACTTCTGAAACTTTTTCCAAAGTTCAGAAACTTCTTCCAAACTTTTCAAAAAGTTTTTTTTCCTCTCCGTTGGAAACATTGGACTTTGTAACATTTCACTGAGAATCAGAGGGAGCTCCGGGCTTTTTTTTTGTTGGAAAGGGAGCAGAAACCTGGAATTCTTGGAAAGTTTGTGCAGAAATCTTTGGACTGCCGGCTTGAAGTAACGGAGACGAGAGAGGCGGTGACACCGAGTCTGCAGCTGGTTGTGGGAGGGGGTTCGTTCAAGTTGTTGGAGAACTGCGGAGTGACAGGAGAGCCCGGGGAGAGAGAGAGAGAGAGTCCGGCCATGTCCAAGTGTAAAGCGGACGGGGGTTATACTCCAACAGCAGCCATCGTGCGGATTCCAGACAACGGAGATGCCTGTGATTCGGAGCCCGAGGGCGGAGATGGGGGTCCCAGAGGTCGCAGAGCCCCCCGAGGCAGGAGGATGCTCGTCTTTCTGGACATGATCTGCATCATACTGGGTAAGAGTGCAATGGGATCACAGCACTGGGAAATCGCCCTCGGTGTCATTCTATAATGGGGCAGAACATTGGGAGCTGAGGGTCTGAAAAACCTTATTCAGGTCAGAATTTCTGTGTTTATATTGCAGGGGAGGTGTCAAATGACTGAATGTTGCATGTTTTAATATTGTTGCCCCGGGAGAATTCTTCCCATCCCCACACACTGGTGCCCAGTAAAGGTGATGGCAGTGGTTTGCTCCCAGTGCTGGCTTCTTCATTCTCTGATTTATAGTTCAATCCATAGCTTTACCCCATCCTACCTCTGCTATCTCATCCAACTCTTCTCCCTCCCTCCTGCTCCCCCTCCCCACACCCTCCATTTACTCTGCTCTGCTTCACTGTGAATCCTGTCTGCTCCCACACTTTGGAATTTTACTGCATCACTTTGCCTTGACCTATTTCTTAAAGTCGCCTTTAAAACCTACCTTTTTCACATCGCCCTCAGCCACTTCCCCCCTCCCTCCCTCTCCCCCCTCCTCTCCCTCCCTCTCCTCCCTCCCTCTCCCCCCCCTCTCCCTCCCTCTCCCCCCCCCCCCCCTCTCCCTCCCTCTCCCCCCCCCCCCCTCTCCCTCCCTCTCCCCCCCCCCCCTCTCCCTCCCTCTCCCCCCCCCCCCTCTCCCTCCCTCTCCCCCCCCCCCTCTCCCTCCCCCCCCTCCCTCCTCCCTCCCTCTCCCTCCCCCCCCTCTCCCTCCCTCTCCCCCCCCCCCTCTCCCTCCCTCTCCCCCCCCCTCTCCCCCCCCCCCCTCTCCCTCCCTCTCCCCCCCCCTCTCCCTCCCTCTCCCCCCCCCCTCTCCCTCCCTCTCCCCCCCCCCCTCTCCCTCCCTCTCCCCCCCCCCCCCTCTCCCTCCCTCTCCCCCCCCCCCCCCTCTCCCTCCCTCTCCCCCCCCCCCCCTCTCCCTCCCTCTCCCCCCCCCTCTCCCTCCCTCTCCCCCCCCCCCCTCTCCCTCCCTCTCCCCCCCCCCCCTCTCCCTCCCTCTCCCCCCCCCCCTCTCCCTCCCTCTCCCCCCCCCCTCTCCCTCCCTCTCCCCCCCCCCTCTCCCTCCCTCTCCCCCCCCCCTCTCCCTCCCTCTCCCCCCCCCCTCTCCCTCCCTCTCCCCCCCCCCCTCTCCCTCCCTCTCCCCCCCCCCCCTCCCTCCCTCTCCCCCCCCCCCCTCCCTCCCTCTCCCCCCCCCCCCTCCCTCTCCCCCCTCTCCCTCTCCCTCTCCCTCTCCCTCTCCCCCCCCTCTCTCCCCCCCCCCTCGCTCCTTAAACCTCCCCCATCCTTAGCCCACCCCTCTCCCTTCCCCCTGCCCCTCTCCCTTCCCCCAATTTATTTTTAGGCCCTTTATCAATGTGGACGGTAGTACTATATCAGTAACAGATGTCACGTGGGTACCCTGGATCTGCATGGGAATGGTTCCCTCCAAATGTTCATTTCCTTCCCATCTAGAATTCTCATCTTTGTTTTCAAATCCCTCCATGGCCTCGCCCCTCGCTATCTCTGTAATCTCCTCCAGCCCTACAACGCCCCCCCCCCCCCCCCCCCCCCGAGATATCTGCGCTCCTCTAATTCTGGCCTCTTGAGCATCCATGATTTTAATCGCTCAACCATTGGCGGTCGTGCCTTCAGCTGCCTCGGCCCTAAGCTCTGGCACTCCCTCCCTGAACCTCTCCGCCTCTCTCTCCTCCTTTAAGACGCTCCTTAAAACCGACCTTTTTGGCCACCTGCCCGAATATCTCCTTATGTGGCTCGGTGTCAAATTTTGTTAATGCTCCTGTGAAGCGCCTTGGGACGTTTTGCTATGTTAAAGGCGCTATACAAATGCTGGCTGTTGTTTGAATGAGGCGTTGAGCCTCGGCCCCTTGCCCCCACCCCCACTCTCGGCAGCCCGGTTGAGGGATCCCAGGTGTGGGCCTGTATCTGTTATTTAATGCTGTGGTACGTTCGTGCCCAGCTGCCTACCAGCTGCGTCACTGCAGCCACTGTGAAATTGAAGTCACCTCGTGCAAAGCTTGATGTGGAATATCTGTTGGCACAAATTACAGATTACGAATGAAACCAGGAACTAGTGTCTGGTGGAAAAGGAGAACTGCGTTCTGGAAATCTGAAATGAAAACAGAAAACGCTGGTAGAATATACCGCAAGTTCCTGGTTATCTGTAGGTGGAAAAGTCAAGGTTACTGTTTTGGGCGAAGAACCTTTATCAGAATTTCATCTGACCCGCTGTCTTTTCTCTACAGATGCTGATGTGTCTGCTGCATAGTTCCAGCATTTTCAGTTTTGACGAGTAGCTAGTTCAAAGTGCCCTGTGTTAAACGCTGAAAAATAGTGATATTTGCTGTTAAGCATCTGCTATAACCATTTACTGAGCAGTAACCTTCACTTTTACTACAACCGCACACTCCTGCAAAGTGGAAATGGATGGCAGACTACTTAACTATCACTTTGCTTTTTTTTTTGCATTTTGTAATAATGGCAGGAATCATTATCCCTTCGAGGTGCCTCCTGTGATGTTTATGATTAATGAGACAAGTCTAGTCTCATGGTTAAATATTAAGTGAAGATAGCAATAACCAGATTCTCCCACAGATCCGTCCCTACGAACGCTGGATTGGACTAATCATTCAGTTAGTTCCCCGGATGCATCCTAAACTTCAAAGTGGTATCTGAATCCAAACAAATCCAAACTGGATCAACGAGGATCTGTCTTGTCTCTTTCTCCTTCCTGCCTGTCCCCAGCCAGTTGAAGTTGTTTTGGACTTCAGACCACAGCACTATTGCACCTATGCAATCAGATAATACCTGAATCTACAAATTGCTGTACGTGCTGTAATTTTTTTTTTGTTAGTTCATGGGATGTGGGCGTCGCTGGCGAGGCCAGCATTTATTGCCCATCCCTCATTGCCCTTGAGAAGGTGGTGGTGAGCCGCCTTCTTGAACCGCTGCAGTCCGTGCGGTGAAGGTACTCCCACAGTGCTGTTAGGGAGGGAGTTCTTGGATTTTGACCCAGCGACGATGAAGGAATGGCTGATATACTTCCAAGTCAGGATGGTGTGTGACTTGGAGGGGAACTTGGAGGTGGTGGTGTTCCCATGCGCCTGCTGCCCTTGTCTTTCTAGGTGGTGGAGGTCGCGGGTTTGGGAGGTGCTGCCGAAGAAGCCTTGGTGAGCTGCTGCAGTGCATCTTGTAGATGGTACACACTGCGGCCACGGTACGCCGGTGGTGGAGGGAGTGAATGTTTAAGGTGGTGGATGGGGTGCCAATCAAGCGGGCTGCTTTGTCCTGGATGGTGTCGAGCTTCTTGAGTAGTGTTGGAGCTGCACTCATCCAGGCAAGTGGAGAGTATTCCACCACACTCTTTTACTTGTGCCTTGTAGATGGCGGAAAGGCTTTGGGGAGTCAGGAGGTGAGACACTCGCTGCAGAATACCCAGCCTCTGACCTGCTCTTGTTGCCACAGTATTTATGTGGCTGATCCATGAGGATTACTGATATGGGCACTTGTTCTAACTGTAGGTAACTTTTTGATGGCCAGTATATGGAACGGTACAGGGGCTTGCTGGCCAGAAGTGGACTTCACTTGTACAGGTGCACTTATCTGTGTAAGGTTTTGAATTTAAATCCAAAATTTTTATCTATTACAAATGCTATAAAATTCAACAAATTAAAAAAAAATTCTGAACTTTAGATTCCGAGGTGCATGGAACGGAACCAATGTTTGGACTTGGAGTTGATCCTGTCGATGTAATGGAGCCTAGTACTTGGTAACTCAGTCCAGGTCAGAGCTTTGTAGCCAAGGAGCTCCTGATCAGTTGTCCTTTGTCACTCATTGAATAAGACGCATTAACCATAAAAGCCAGTTTATATGGAACGTATGATTGAGTTGGCAGTCATAATCCAATCAAAGGCTTCAGATGACTACAAAAACGGAACTCCAACAGGTTCTGTTTTATTCTTTGGACCCCTTGAGTGGATTTACTGCTTGGACTCCAGCTGTTGTCTAAAATGCTAGCAGGTGTTCATGGGGTAGCCCAGAGTCTAGGGCATGGTATTAATGTTTAGCTGCCAAGATGGAGCTGTGTTCGCCTGGCCTGTCCCTTTTTATAAAGCCACTGCTCAGGTGCAGCCTGTGGGGATTTGAGGCTAATCGTCGAAGTTTCTGTAGATTGGCAGCTGCTTGTAAATTCTTGGTACCTGCCCCTGGGGAGAGGTCAGGTCATCAGGGTCAGAAATACCAGCAGGAAACAACTGGTTTTCTTTTTTTTTTAAGTAAAATACTTTTGACGCAAGTGTGGCAGATGGGCACGAGATGGAAGAAGCCTATACCAGTTACACTGCCTTCTATGGCGTGTCCTACCCAGAGCCCCTGGAGCTCTGCATGGAGGTGCTAGGTGGACGGAGGTGAGAGGACTGTCTGCTCTCCACTAGCGTACAGCATTACAATTTGGGTTTGAGGCAGGCTGCAGGCAGGTAGCCCAAGTGATGTGAGTCTACTTGCTCGAGATACTGTTTACGTCTGTTGCTTAATGATTCTGTGGTTGATTTAGCACCTTAATTACACTGTGTGTTGCAACCTGCCTAATAAAAGAACAGTGTGACTGTTTCCTTAGAGTGCAATTTATTTATGACAGCTGAGCTGCTATGTTCTGATCTCTGTTCCTCTTTTTAGAAGATGAAAATAGCAACTAGGTCAGTGGGAAGTGGTGACTTTACGATGTAGATGCTGCAGGCATCTAAGGCTATTGTGGCTGCTGTTACTTTTTGCAGTGACTTGCAGAACAATTCTCTCCAGTATACCAGGTACTGAGTGGGTATGATTGGTGAAAGCAGACCAGACCAGAGATGCAATAGAAACAGCCCTGCGATGTAGCTGTTTATCAGTGGGCACTCTGCCCCGACGAGCAGTCTTTACCACTAGTCTTACCGCTGTGCTCCAGCTGCTTAGTTGACCTGAAATTACTTTGTCATCGCCATGCATTTTCATACGATTTTCTTAATGACTTTTTTTTTTCCTTTAAGACACTCCTTAAAAACCTCCCTCTTTGCCAAGCTTTTGGTCCCCTCCTGCTAATGTCTTCTCCTTTGGATCGGTGTCAATTTTTGCCTGATTAGCCTCCTGTGACGCTCTGGACATTTTACTATGTTAAAGAAAGACAGACTTGCATTTACACAGCGCCTTTCACGATCTCCGGATGTCTCAAAGCGCTTTACAGCCTATGAAGTACTTTTGAAGTGGAGTCACTGTTGTAATGTAGGAAATGCGGCAGCCAGTTTGCAGACAGTAAGCTCACACAAACAGCAATGTGATAATGACCTGATGATCTGTTTTTGTTATATTGATTGAGGGATAAATATTGACCCAGGACACCGGGGATAACTCCCCCTGCTCTTCTTCGAATTAGTACCACGGGATCTTTTACGTCCACCTGAGAGCAGACGGGCCTCGGTTTAACGTCTCATCTGCAAGACGGCACCTCCGACAGTGCAGCACTCCCTCAGTACTGCACTGGGAGTGTCAGCCTCGATTTTTGTGCGCAAGTCTCTGGAGTGGGACTTGGATCCACAACCTTCTGACTTGGAGGGGAGAGTGCTGCCCACTGAACCACTGGTTGTTAAAGGCACTACATAAATGCAAGTTGCTGTTGATATCAGAGCGCCATGTAATGTTGCAACACGTATGGGCGGCTGTACCGCATGTGGTGGTGCTGTAGTGTCTGAACCAGGCAGGGTCTGAAGCTAGCAGGGTTCAATCAGGGCTAGGTTAGCTGATCTGGACCGGACAGCGTATTTGGTGTGACCCTTGGTCTTGATGCTCTGGCTTAGGAGGGGGGAGGAAAAACCATTATCCAGTGGCCCTCCTGAGAGAGTGCGTGTGTGGACGTTTTAGGGGGACAGAATAGTTTCTCCTCTCCTGTCCTGAAGGCAGTGACCGTTCCGCGGGCACATGCAGCCCTCTGGCACCTCGCTCGGCGATAGACCTCAGCTGTGATGCCCTCCATGGTTCAATAGCCCTTTGACATTGTCCAGGCTTGTATGAAGAATGACTAGGGTGGGGGGGTGGTACACTGGAGACTTGCAGAACGGTCCGCTAGCGCGTGCGGGAAGGCAGAAAATAGGCAATAAAGACCACTGATTTAACAACAATAACTTGCATTTATATAGCGTCTTTAACATAGTAAAACGTCCCAATGCGCTTCACAGGAGTGTTCTAAAACAAAATTTGACACCGAGCCACATAATGAGATATTAGGGCAGGTGACCAAAAGCTTGGTCAAAGAGGTAGGTTTTAAGGAGCGTCTCAAAGGAGGAGAGAGAGGCGGAGAGGTTTAGGGAGGGAATTCCAGAGTTTGGGGCCTTGGCAGCTGAAGGCACAGCCGCCAATGGTGGAGCGATTAAAATCAGAGATGCTCAAGAGGCCAGGATTAGAGGAGCACAGAGATCTGAGGGTCGTGGGGCTGGAGGAGATTAGAGCTAGGGAGGCGTATGGTATAAACGAATGGCAGGGGCCCCCAGGCCACGATCAGTATAAAGGTACAGGAGTATCGGCTCACAATCAATGCAGGGTATAAACACTAAAGAGCACTGCAAGTACCCACTCTCTAAAAATTGATAGTTTATTGGCTGTGATTCTAATAGGCAGGATTCAACATGCCCTTTCTTGGTTCTCATTTCTCTTTCTAACTAAATGAAGACTGTCCCGGAATGTTGCATGCCTGAAGCAGTAAATACCAGGTGACATACACCAGCAAGAACGGACATGGCCCTCATGTGCCCTTGAGCAGTTTTAAAACAAAACAGGCCAGCAATTCTCAGTCGAGCGTTAAAGGTCTGCTTGTTGGAAGTGGTCTCTGTCTGTTTATGTTTCACCTGCAGGCAGGTTGAACCCGGCCCTCTCCCAGGCAAGATGCCCAACCCCCCCAAGGAAAATTTGGAACTCTCTCCTGCCAGTGAGCGTCAAGCCTTTCCATCGGTTTCCCTATCCATCAAATGGACTGAATTGCTGACGTTATCAGAGCTGTTCCAATTGGGGATCCAGATGACTTAAATCCAGGGGGGGAAAAAATTTAATCCTAGAATTTGGCCAGAGTTTGTATTAATTTGGAATATCCCGCCCCACCTCTTTATTTTCTCTCCTCTCTTCTCTCCCGGAGGCAGTGACAATTCTGTGGCTACTGCCAGTAACTCCCTGGCACCTCGCCTATGTGCCAGTTCTTCCTGCGGGATCCTAGATAGTGAGTGCAGGCAGGTTATTTGATAGTCGGGGTGGTGGAGGGGCATCACAGCCAAGTCTCATTCCATCTTTGCCCAACGTCCCCACACATGCACGTTCCGTAAGGGGGGGTGGGGTTCACTGGATGAGGAGTCAGAAGCGGGACTCTTGGCTGATTTATCTCCTCCACTGACCTAGCGCTTCACCAATAATAACGCACCACTGCTGCCCAGGAGGAGAGCAGAACACGTCGGGGGTTGAACCTTGAATGTATGGTTTCTTAAATTTAATTTGGCACTCCGCCCTAACCTCCAGAGATGAAGTTCCAGATTCCTGAAGCCATTGCTTGGCACACACACTGAGAACAGTTCCACGTCGGAGAGCAGGTTGAGCTAATACATTAGGATTTATGCGCTCAACTCTATAGGGCCAGAGATAATGGCGACTCACCCAGGTGAACACCAGGTAAGAGAGGATACTTCAGATAGATTCTCTTAGAGGGGGTCCTGTACAGATTGTGGCCAACATGAGACATCAGACTGTATTGGGGAATGTTACAGTGCGAAAGCATCCAGAGCCATCAAGTCTCTGATTATCAATCTCATAAAATACTGTCTATTAAAGGAACAACTATAATTTTCACAAGTGTATTATGGAGAGGGAAAGCTGGGGAGGGGGAAGGAAAGGGGTTAATGCTCTGTAGTCAGTGCCAGAGATTGTGGTAGATTGGAGAGTGCGATTGTTAGACCATCCCCCAAAATAGAATGTCTTTTTTTTTAAGTTAAATACTTTTTTCCCCCCTTTAGATCGCCGCCTCTTGTCTTTCTAGATCCATATAATCCTCCTCCAGCTACGTAGGGGGGGCAATCTGGATGAGGGAGGACTCCCACCTTCACCCTCCCTTCCACACCCGGCTTGGAGTAGTGGGCAGCAGGATAGTGTGCATTGTGTGCGAGGAGGATGGGACTACATTGATCATTTAGGTTGAACAGTGCTGGCGGAACACTTCAGGAGAAATGAGATTTGAGGGCTGTTTAAAATGAATGCTCCCGATTCAGACAGGCTGATGGAAATCAGTTTATTGTTAAAAGTACTGTTTAAAAATGGGGTCAGCTCGGTTCTTGTTAACTTGACGACATTGCATTAGGAGCCAACCATCTTAAGTGCAGACTCCCCCAGGAGCCTCTTGAAGACTGAATTTCCTTTGCAACCTTTCAGAGACACGTGCCGTCTGTAATGCAGCGTTCTGCGTCTGTGATCTGACTTCTGCACGGGTTAATGTCCAAGACACTTCGGGTTAAGGACGCTGACTATGAATTTGATATCGTTAGATTTTCCGAGCTCAGCCTGCCCCACGCACGAGAAGAATGCTCAATATTTATCTTCATTTTCATTTAATAAGCTAACTTCCATCAGGCCTCCTACTCCTATTTCTTATGTTCTTTTTAAACTGTCTGGGTCACAAGGTTGTACTTTATAAGTAAGAGGAGAAAAATATTAGTCTTGATTCCCATTTATATTATTTATTTCCAAAGACTGGTGATTATTGCGCACTCGCACAAGCTGTGGATGGGAAGTGAAAACTTAACCCATTCCTCTAGTTTTCTCCCCACCTCCTAAAGCTGCTGACTTGCTGGGGTGCAGTTCTATGGCCACTGGAAGTCCCGCAGAACCTCACAGCAGTGGCCATTCTTCACGTGTCCATAGAAACATAGAAGATAGGAGCAGGAGTAGGCCATTCGGCCCCTCGAGCCCGTTCCGCCATTTAATGAGATCATGGCTGATCATCCAAATTCAGTACCCTGATGTCCCTGCTTTCTCCCCAGGTTGTCCGCCTCAATGTCGACAAGATATTTGAGCTGGAGGCCACCCCATCCCATTCCTGTGCTTGCCCGATATCCACATATCCCTAGTTCTAGTGGGGCCTAGACAGCTGAACACTTGGCTGCCATTGGTGGGGTGAAGGGTTGTGCATAAGAGACCAGAGTCTGAGGAACAGAAAGTTTGGGGGATTGTAGAGCTGGAGGAAATTACAGCAATAGGAAGAAGCATTACACATAAATCTGAGGGACTTGGTGCCGGATAGGACATGGCTTGCAGATATTGGATGAGCTGATGTTTAGGGAGGATGGGAGGCCGGCCGATAGAACATTGGAGTAATTGAGTCTGGAAGTGACGAAAGGCATGGATAAGGGTTTCAGCAGCAAATGGGCCGAGGTAGGAGTGAAGGCAGGTAATGTTACGGAGGAGCAGGTAGCACTCTTGCCTGTGAGTCAGAAGGTCATGTGGTTCAAGTCCCTACTCTGGATCTGAGCAGGTAATCTAGGCTCTTCCTATCTCTGTAATCTCCTTCAACCCCCCCCCCCCCCCCCCCCCCCCGAGATATCTGCGCTCCTCTAATTCTGCCCTCTTGAGCATCCCTGATTATAATCGCTCAACCATTGGTGGCCGTGCCTTCTGTTGCCTAGGTCCTAAGCTCTGGAATTCCCTGCCTAAACCTCTCCGCCTCTCTAACTCTCTCTCCTCTTTTAAGACGCTCCTTAAAACCGACCTCTTTGACCAAGCTTTTGGTCACCTGCCCTAATTTATCCTTATGTGGCTCGGTGTCAAATAGTTTGTCTTAAAATACTCCTGTGCAGCGCCTTAGGACGTCTTACTATGTTAAAGGTGCTATATAAATACAAGTTGTTGATGCTTCGATGCAGCACTGAGGAAATGCAGCATTGTTCGAGGTGCTGTCTTTCCGATGAGATGTCACACCAGGACCCCATGCCTGTTCCTGTAGTTCAGGTGGACACAAAAGATCCCGAGCCAGAATGGCAGGAAGTTCTTCAGTTGTCTTGGCCAATATTCCCCCCTCGACCAGTACCGCAAGAACAGCTTAACCAGTCAGAAATCTCCGCGCTGTTTGTGGGATCTTGCTATGCGCTAATTAACTGCCGCCTTTTATTTGCCCACATGACAGTGAGTGCATCAAAAAGCACGTCATTTGTTGTAATCTGCTACTGATGCCCGCAGGACGTGAAAGCCGCTATATAAATGCAGGTTCGTTCTTTTTCCCACCCCCCCACCCCCAAAAAGACCTGAATGAAAGCATCGGTGATCTAAGATCCAAAACCAGCTACACAGAGGAGGTGAAGATGTCCCCCTGATGTGGGACTGGGCGAATGCAGTAGTTTGAGGGCACTGTCCTTTCAGCCAGCCTTGATGCACTGCCTGGTGTGGTCTTCGGCCGTGCGGGGCAGGAAGAACCCAGGATTGTTCAGTGGTCTGCACTGAGTTAGCAGATGCCAGCTGGGTCCGTGGTGGGGAGTTGCAGTTGCCCAGTATACCAGTGCCAAGTTATTATTAGCCAGGGCTTAGGAACATAGCAATGTACAGTATCTGAAAGATTTGGCTGGCCACCGAGATTGCTATCCTATGAAGCGAGTTAGGAAGAAAGAAAGACTTGTATTTCTATAGCACCTTTCACGACCACCGGACGTCCCAAAGCGATTTACAGCCAATGAAGTACTTTTTGAAGTGCAGTCACCGTTGTAATGTAGGAAACGCGGCAGCCAATTTGCGCACCGCAAGCTCCCACAAACAGCAATGTGATAATGACCAGCTAATAATCTGTTTTAGTGATGTTGATTTGAGAGACAAATATTGGCCCAGGACACAGGGAGAACTCCCCTGCTCTTCTTCGAAATAGTGTCATGGGGTCTTTTAGATCCGCCCGGGCGCAGATGCGGCCTCTGTTTAATGTCTCGTCCGAAAGACGGCACCTCCGACAGTGCGGCGCTCCCTCAGCACTGCACTGGGAGTGCCGGCCTCGGTTGTGTGCTGAAGTCCCTGGCGTGGGACTTGAACCCACAACCTTCTGACTCGGAGGCGAGGGTGCTGCCCACTGAGCCACAGCTGACACGGAGTTCACAGTTAAGGAGGTTGGATGAATAAGATTGGGTTTGGCTCGGATAGTCTCTTGACACTTAGTGACCACTTGGGTAAGGTATTGGAGGGCGGCTGCTGCATGTGGATCCATAGCCCAGCCTTCAGGAGAGGATGGGGAGAAGGGAAATGTGTCCTTCGATCTCTGAAACCTGGCTTCAGATGGGGGGGGTGTTGCTTCATACTGGATCCTTTTACCTCTGCGACCTGGGTATAAACCCACCCAGACTGATGGGGTGAAGGTATCCCATCGCTAATGATTTTCAGTCACTTTATTCAGGGAACACACATTCACATCACAGAAATGCCTCCAATAATTTACATTGGATGCAAAGAAAAATGAGGAGAGAACGGACAGTGATAACATCTCAACCTAATGAGCTGCGGTTTGAGATTCTAGCACATGCACTTAGTGTCAAAAGTCATTGATGGATCAGAGCGGGAAGCCCATCTGGTTCAGGAGATAATTACTGGCTGTGGTCTTTGGGAGTGAGTCATAGAGCAGTGTACAGGCTGCAGGCACTTCAACACAGATCCACAATCCCTGCCTGCCTCACCACTTTTAACTCCCCGCCCCGGCCACTGCTTCGAATCAAGGCTCATTGGCGGCCACAACCTGTGATTTGTAGAGGAGACTGGGAGAGAATCTGTTCCACCCCCCCCACGTGCTTAGTTCAGGTGGAGATTACATGATCGTTTGCAAGGCTCATGAAAATGTTGGGCTCCAGAGGTGGAAGTCTTTTATACTAGTGAGTGTAACCGATACTAGGAGGGTTTTTTTTATTCGTTCATGGGATGTGGCCGTCGCGGGCAAGGCCAGCATTTATTGCCCATCCCTAATTGCCCTTGAGAAGGTGGTGGGATTTCATGGTAAATCCACAACAGAAATCGAAGCAGAACCTTTTATGGCAGTCATTCTGTGAGCAAACACTTCACATTCACAGTACCAAACCCTCCAGTTACCCTCCCTGTTCACTGCAAGCAGCGCTGTAGAAACTGAAGCTGTACATAACCCAACTTGCCCAAAGAGAGAGCCGCTGTTCTGGCAGCACTGGCGGAAACAGTCCATATCCAGAAACCAGGGCCAAGAATAAAGATGCTTGCTTTTCAGAGAGCGTTACGAGATGCGATCTAATGATCTCTCAATTCAAAAGACAACAAAAGGTCAAGACAGCACCAGGTGCTAGAGGAAACAAAGCACCATTCAGGGCTCCTGTAGCAAGGCCCGGGGAGGGGGTCAAATTTAACAACTGTGCTCTTAATTTTAGTCACTTTAGTCATAAATGGGATTTACAATAAACTTTATCAGCACATCTGGAAACATCAACAATGTCACCTGGGGTAAGTGGTTTACAAGACAGCTCTCTTTCAGTAGACACCATTACAGATGGAGTTTTGTCGACAACTAGTTCCTGGTGCTCCTTTCCACCATCTACAAGGCACAAGTCAGGAGTGTGGTGGAATACTCTCCACTTGCCTGGATGAGTGCAGCCCCAACAACACTCAAGAAGCTCGTCACCATCCAGGACAAAGCAGCCCGCTTGATTGGCACCCCATCCATCACCTTAAACATTCACTCCCTCCACCACCGGTGTACCATGGCTGCAGTGTGTACCATCTACAAGATGCAGTGCAGCAACTCGCCAAGGCTTCTTTGGCAGCCCCTCCCAAACCCGCGATCTCTACCACCTAGAAGGACAAGGGCAGCAGCCGCATGAGACCACCACTACCTCCAAGTCACACACCATCCTGGCTTGGATGTATGTTGGCCGATCCTTCATAGTCGCTGGGTCAAAATCCTGGAACTCCCTCCCTAACAGCACTATGGGAGCACCTTCACCACACGGACTGCAGCGGTTCAAGAAGGCGGCTCACCACCACTTTCTCGAGCAACTAGTGATGGGCAATAAATGCCGGCCTTGTCAGCGACGCCCACATCCCATGAACGAATAAAAAAAAAAGGCAAACCCAGCACTGAGATCTCAAACGGCAATGAAATGAATGAACATCTTTGAGGTCGAATGTTGACCAGGGTTCCCTGCTCTTCTCTGAATAGTACCATGGGAAAGTTTAACGTGCACTCGAACCGCAGGAGCAAACACAGGGCCTTGGTTTAACGGCTCATCTGAAAAACGACCCCACCAACCAATGTTCCCTGTTTTTCCAAAAAAAAAAAAAAAAAAAAAAATTTTGGGCTGCGGGCCCATTCAAAATTCTGTGCAAGTGCGTTTTTTTTCGATTTTTAAAGGCCAGCTCACCGATTGCGCTGGACTTGCAGGGCACTGAGAGGCCACGCAGCTTGAAGGGAACGTCCCCATCAACAATATATCACTCCCTCAGCACTGAATTGGTGGCACAAGTTATGTCTCCGATCTTGGACTGGGGCTTGGGAACAATAACCTTCACAACTTGAGTGTTACCAACTGAAGCAAGCTGACACATTTGGATCCGATACAAAAAAGGAAAATGGTTTGACTCTGAAACTGCTTATCTTGTATCATTGTGTCAGCCAGAGCAGGAATGTACTCGCTGAAGGCCAGTGAACGGGATGGTGACACCCCGAGTGTGCGATGCAGGATTGCTTCCAGAAGGAGGGGATGCCTTTTTGCGGGTGTGGTGTGGAAGGAAGGGTGGGTTTGCTGTGTGGATTGTGGCGGGGCAGCGAGTGTCCCACGGGTACGAGCCGTGACCTCCAATGCCGTCCATCCCACTTGCTGTGCTGGGTAAAAGTCGTGCAGGTGGTGACGTTGCAGCATCCTTTCCGACACTCGACGTTGTAGAAATCCTAATTTTAAATGGAAGGGTGAGGAAATGCAGATGGAGTTTTAAAGTGGAGCAACGTAGGGTAAAGCACAGTGCAGCAGGAAATGTGAAGCCTGCGAACAATGAATGGATGTACATTATCAAAAGGTGAAAAGGAACAGGATGTGGGTGTGACTATTGACTTGAGAGTCGCCAGTCAATGCAAGGCTCTTATCAACAGGGCTGATCAAGCGCTCAAATCCATCTCCACCATGTTAGCTTATACAACAAAGCAGTTTATTTTAACCCTTCAAAACTCATCGGTAAGTCACACTTGGAACATTTTGTGCGTTTTATATTTTCAGAAGCCAATAGTGCAATGGAGAAAGTTCAAAGAAGAACTACAGGAATGATTCAGGGGTTTAGAACTAAGTTTAGATGAAGAGAGATCACTGCAACTGAAGCTCTATCAGAATGAAGCTCCGGATTCCTGGCACCCAAATGGCGTGTGCCATTTTATATTTAGTAAAGTAATTTTTTTTTAAAACCCACACCCAAAATGTTGTTATCTGTAACCTGATTTTAGGGAATACAGAAACTTGTCTCATAGAGGGTGGATTCTGGAGAACTGGAACATCTCCCAGATCTTCAAAATGATGAGAGACATGGATAATGGAGATACAGACAGGCTGCTGCTTAATGTGAGTGCAGAATGAGAGGACATGAAGATAAAACTCAAACTTCAGGAAAGGGAGCGCGGTAAAAGACGTTTTCTTCTCCCACAGAAACTCCATTGAATTCTCATCCTTGTTTTCAAATCCCTCTGTGGCCTCGCCCCTCCCTATCTCTGTAATCTCCTCCAGCCCCACAACCCCACCGAGATATCTGCGCTCCTCTAATTCTGCCCTCTTGAGCATCCCTGATTATAATCGCTCCACCATTGGCGGCCGTGCCTTCAGCTGCCGAGGTCCTAAGCTCTGGAATTCCCTCCCTAAACCTCTCCGCCTCTCTTCTCTTTCCTCCTTTTAAGATGCTCCTTAGAACCTACCTCTTTCTGTCATACCTCCTTATGTGGCTCGGTGTCAAATTTTGTTTGATAACTCTCCTGTGAAGTGCCTTGGGACATTTTACTATGTTAAATGGCAGAGAGGCCAGGTGGCCTATTCCTGCTCCTATTCTTGTGTTCTTAAAGGCGCTGTATAAATACTTGTTGTTTCCCAAACAAACTAGATAATGCGGCATCACAGTTTCTATAAAAATAAAAAGCTTGGATAAACACCTATTTAAAACCGGTTTTAAGGATAAGGGGGGGGGGAGAGAGCGAGCATTCAGCAGAATGTGTTGGTACCTGTGACCCAAGGTAGGCCATCTGTACAATGCAGCTCTTTTTGTGCAGGTTGAATGGTTGGCCTTGAGTTTCACATTAACTTCAGGGGTCAGGGAGGAATGTCAGAGAACTTTTACCTTTTTGGTGGTTTAGCTGTGATTGAATTTTCTCCCTCAGGAGGTTGAGTGGGTTGGATAGAGTCTGTGATGCAGCCAGATCTTCAGGAACGAACAGGGATGACAAATCAAATCGCGTTTTCTTGTTGTGTGGTTCATATTCTTACGAATTAAATTATGGAATAACTCTACCTATTCCAGTTCTTGAGGCCAGTTTCTGTATTCCTGAAAACCGGATTGCCGATATCACTTTACTTGTGTGCCTTTTTAATAACTTTATCAACTATGAAGGGACTGAGCATTTGGGCTCCAGGAAGCCTGGGTTGGTTTTCGACTCGTAAGGTAGATTAATACTAAAAGGCCTCCTACGACAATTCTGACAGCAGTGCATTTTTAACAATGTCTGCTTCAGTTCCTGTCTCCTCCTCACTGCCTTAGTCGGAGGAGTTCCTCTGGCATTGTGTATTAGACCCACGTACGAAGATGACTTGTGTATTTGTTCCTGTCCGCTCCTCCCCTGCATCAACCTCGTCCAAGTGGCCATTCCTTGTGAGAGCCTGTGGCCAGTGAGCAATCAATCGGTTGAGGGATCTCCGAGCCAAGCCCGTTCCTGTTCTCATTTGACCTCCACGTGTGCACTTTCTAGCTGCACCCACTTTACAGTGACTGGGAGTGGGACCCCCGGGCTGATTTTTGTTTTACCTTCCCTGGCCAATTGTAGTGCCCCTACCTACCCCAAGCCTGGAAACAACTAATTCAACACAGGCTGGGAATAGAAGCCAGGATTTTCTGGTTGCATGGTTCAGCTATCGCTGCCTGTACCAGATGAGCCCCGGGGGACCCTGATTCAAGTAAGGTTATAATCTTTAGTTAGTGGATAGAAAATGCTAATACTAATTATTAACTTTTGACCCAGCTCTACACTCAGTATGTTGACAGAATAAAGTGAGTTACAGGAGGACATTTTGAGGTCGGGCCATTCATTGCACTAAAGTTAAACATGGCCAGAGATTATTGCTGGTTATCCTGTTAACTCGCAGAACGCTGAAAGAAAGTTTCTGTGTCCTGATGGGTAAACCGCTTTACGTTAACATTCATGCTGGAGTTTAGATTTTAACAGCAGGTTCCATCCTGATTGATCGCAGTGCGTTGACAGTGAAAGTAAAATGTTACTCACTTAGATAATTGTTTCGATCTTAAAGGGAGAACTTTCAATGGTCACAATCGGTTGTGTGTGCCTGGGCTAGACAGAGGAAGCAGCCTTAGGGTTCTTGCTCCTGATCACTAAGTGAGAGACCTTTAGGGTTCTTGCTCCTTGTGAGTGTGAGTAAGCAACCTTAGGGTTCTTGCTCCTGATCAGTGTGAGTGTAAGACAGAGGAAGCAGCCTTAGGGTTCTTGCTCCTGATCAGAGTGTGTGATCACTCGCGCGCTTGGCATTCGCTGTTGTTCACAGATGAAGAAAAGCCAGTTGGGGGAGGGGTGTGTGCGGACAGTCCAGTGTAACCCTCAAACTCCTCCCCCTGGCCTTTAATGTTATGACTGAGCTCACATAAAGTGAGGAACACTGGGACATGAACTCCAGATCTACCCAGTCTCCTGCACAGGTGGATTAGTTTTTTTTTTAAACTTGCATTTCTATAGCGCCTTTCACAACCTCAGGACGTCTCGAAGCGCTTTACAGCCAATGAAGTACTTTTGAAGTGTAGTCACTGTTGTAATGTGGGAAATGATGGCACTGTCATATGTGGTGGTTCTATCAACTTGAGCTAAGAATTTTCAAATCATGAATATTAAAAGTACAATTTACACTGATGTCTATAATTACTAGTCCACGGTGTCCTTGATTCCCTGCTGCCACAAATCCTAGCATATTCCCCTTACTAAGTGCCCTGGTGCTGATTGCTTGGCTCCATTACAAATTGGACTGCACAATTTGCTGTTTACGTTTTAACCCTTCGATGGGCAGCAGTGAGAACTAACCAGAGCCGTGAATCGGCAGAGGCTTTTCATGAGCTCATCTAGCAGCAGAGAGCCCTGAAAACGGGCAACATCTGAGGGGCAAACTCTCGCAGTGCCTCAGCAGGTCTCTGAGTGCAGGCCTGGTACAACCCACTGAGGCCCTGTTTATTGACTTTGGTGCAGTGAATGTTATAGGAGACGAGGTTGACTGGAAGATGGGGATTGATTCTGCAGTACTGTAGTTTCTTAGCTTTTTAATTGATATGTACGGTGACGATGAGGGGGGCAACAGTGTCTTGTTAACAGACAGTTTGCTAATATTTACGAAATCAGTCGTGCTGCTGAGAAGGAGAATTTTTCTTTCCAGTTTTCTCAGTGGGCAGCACACTCGTCTGAGTCAGAGGGTTGTGGGTTCAAGTCCCACTCCAGACACTTCAGCACAATAAATCCAGGCCGACACTCCCAGTGCAGTGCTGAGGGAGTGCCGCACTGTCGGAGGTGCCGTCTTTCGGATGAGCCGTTAAACCGAAGCCCCGTCTGCTCCTTCAGGTGGACGTAAAAGATCCCACGGCCACTATTTCGAAGAAGAGCAGGGGGAGTTATCCCCTGCGTCCTGGCCAATATTTATCCCTCAATCAACATCACTAAAACAGATTATCCGGTCATTATCACGTTGCTGTTTGTGGGAGCACAAATTGGCTGCCGCGTTTCCCACATTACAACAGTGACTCCACTTCATAGGTACTTCATTGGCTGGAATGCGCTTTGGGACGTCCTGAGGTTGTGAAAGGCGCTATATAAATGCAAGTCTTTTTACTTTTTTTTAAAAAGGTGCTGACTGTTTGCTGAGGTGCAGTTGCCTCTTCCTTATGTTACCCAAGTCCCTTCTCATGTTGACACTCACTGTCTAGACTAACGTGATCTTCAGCTATAGGGGCATTACAGCCAAGCCTGATCTTGTCCTCACCCAGCATCCTCGCCTATACACACACTCATTCCAGCCGGTGTCATTGGAAAGCAATTCCGAGTGAGAACCCGGACTGGATTTTTTATTATCCTCTTCAATAGATCATGGGTACTGAGGCCAATTGGAGCATCTTAATTGTTTCACTGACTAGGATCAGCTAACCCAACATAGACTGGGGATCAAATCTAGACCCTCGCTGTTCTGTATTGTTCAGCTACTCACTTGATGGGGAGGCATGAGCGAAACCCATCATTGACTACTGTGCCCCTGGGGTATGGTACTATAGTGGTTGTGTTACTGGACTAGCAATCCAGAGGCCTGGACTCATGATTCGGAGACATGAGTTCAGACGGCAGCTGGAGAATTTAAATTCAGTTTAATTAAATAAATCTGTAATAAAAAGCTAGTATTGGTAATGGTGACTGTGAAACTATCAAATTGTTGTTTTAAAAAAACCCCCATCTGGTTCACTAATGTCCCAGTCTGGCCTACATGTGACTCCAGACCCACAGCAATGTGGTTGACTCTTAACTGGCCTCTATATTCAAGAAGGTGGCTCACCGTCAACTTCTCGGGAGCAATTCGGGCTGGGCAATAGATGTTGGCCTTGCCAGCGATGCAGTGGCCGCATCAAGAACTCCCAGGTCAGGCATGGTACACGTTGGGTGCAGAGTAAAGCTGCCTCTACACTATCTCCGCAGCGTCCCTTCAGTCAAAGCTCAACATGGGCTTGAACCAGTGCTGCATTTTCGTTCCCATCCTTGTGGCTGCCAAGTGAAGCTGCCAATTTGCTGCTCAGTTTCCACTCAGTTGAGATGTTTGCTGAGGCATAATTAATGTCTGAATGATCTCATCGTGTCACTGTGTTTTCAAACGGGGTTAAAGCGAGTTGCCCTTGGGTAGCTTGCGACACAAACTCCGTTGTATGGTGCCACCCCTACTCGAATGAGAGTTGCTCACTTTCTCATACCTCGTCCAGATCTTTACTACAACAACAATAACAGCAACTTGTATTTATATAGCGCCTTTAACATAATAAAAGGTCCCAAGGCGCTTCACTGGAGTGTTATTTAAAAAAAACAGAATTTGACACCGCGCCATATATGGAGATGTTGAGGCAGATAACCAAAAGCTTGGTCAAAGAAGTAGGTTTTAAGGAGCGTCTTAAAGGCGGAGGAGAGAGGCGGAGAGATTTAGGGAGGGAATTCCAGAGCTTGGGGCCTTGGTAGTTGAAGGCACGGCCACCAATGGTGAAGCATTTAAAATGGGGGGTGTTCAAAAAGCCAGAATAGGCGGAGCGCATTGGCCTAGGGGATTATAGGGAGCATGAGGCCATGGAGCGATTTGTAAACAAGGGTGAGAATATTAAAATCGAGGCGTTGGTTAATTGGGAGCCAATGTAGGTCAGCGAGCACAGGGGAGGTGGTAGAGCGGGACTTGGTGAGAGTTAGGATAACTGAAGGGAGAAGGTTAATGGTTGGTGGGGCCACAGACAAAAGGCCACTTCGAAAGGGAGATGACAGGAGGAGGCCATTGAGCTACTCGAGCCTGTTCTGCCATGCAATGAAATCAGCAACCTAACTCCGTATACCCGCCTTTGGCCCATATCCCTTAATGCCTATAGTCTCGAGGGATATGATGCCTTCTGCAGTTGAATAGACTTGCCTGGATGAGTGCGGCTCCAACAACACTCAAGAAGCTCGACACCATCCAGGACAAAGCAGCCCGCTTGATTGGCACCATCTCCATCACCAGCGTACCGTGGCTGCAGTGTGTACCATCTGCAAGATGCATTGCAGCAACTTGCCGAGGCTTCTTTGGCAGCACCTCCCAAACCTGCAACTTCTACCACCTAGAAGGACAAGGGCAGCAGGCGCATGGGAACACCACCACCTCCAAGTTCCCCTCCAAGTCGCACACCATCCTGACTTGGAAGTATATCGCCATTCCTTCATCGTCTTTGGGTCAAAATCCTGGAACTCCCTCCCTAACAGCACTGTGGGAGTACCTTCACCACACGGACTGCAGCAGTTCAAGAAGGCGGCTCACCACCACCTTCTCGAGGGAAACTAGGGATGGGCAATAAATGCTGGCCTTGCCAGCGACGCCCACATCCCATGAATGAATTTTTTAAAAAAGACTGCACAAACAGCAAGAGTAGACTCGAGATGAGGAACCAGAGGGTTGTTGGCCCCCATTACGTATGATTGCAAGAATCGGAAACACCAGAAGAGGCGAGACAAAATGAAAACAACAAAGTTTCTTGAGGCTCTCAGGTAAATGGAAAACATTCCTATCGGCTCTTTATCAGTTATCTCGACAGGAAATGCCAGCATGCATTCCTGCAAGCCTCTCACCGTCTGTGCTTTTATATGTCTTGCCTCGCTTTCTTCGCGGTTAAAGCTCTATCGGGTGGAGGAAATGGTGGGTTGCATTCCAATGTTTGTTCATGGGTGACGCACACTGTAACAGCTAAAGTGACACAAAAGCGGAGTGATAGACATCGTACCCGTCACGAAGGGTTAGGGCCCACCCAGATTTATCTGTGGAAAAGGTGCAGGGTGGGAGAGTAAAAGGAGGAGGGATGAAGGAGCTTGTGTTTACTGCTGTATGTGTTTGAGCAGTTAGTTTATGGCTGTGTTTCTGAGCAGTTCGCTATTTATTTTGCACATTTTCATAAAAAGCAAGACTTAACATTTCTATAGCGCCTTTCACGACCACCGGATGTCCCAAAGCTCTTTACAGCCAATGAAGTACTTTTTGACGTGTAGTCACTGTTGTAATGTATTGCTGTGTGTTTTTGAGCGACGTGCTTTTTTTTTTGCTGTTTGTTTGTTTACAGTTGTGCATTTTTTGAGCAATGGGTTTATTGCTCACTCATGTTGTGTTTCAGCAGGGCACATTCCAATCTCTCCGATTGCAGATGCTGCGAATCTCCATTGTTTGTGACCCAATCTGGATACTTCATTGAATATGAAATATTTGCCCATTCCACCATCAAATGTGCAACCATTTTTGTTGGTTCCCTGTGGATTAGGCTTTGGCAGAGCAAATGGGAACAAGCTTGACCTGTTAACATTCAGAATCTGCAGTTTTTTGGGGCCTCTGCTTCTTAAAGAGGAACTTGGCTGTTAGTTGAATGCTTTTCTCCCTAGATTTTCATCTCTTCTCTCCTCTTCCCTCCCCTTCTGAAGGTGCTGGCTGTCGCTGTGGTACAATTCCATCGCTACCCGCTAGCCCTCTTGCCACAGACAGGTTTGACCTTCTTTCTGTGGAACCTTGGAAAGTGACCGCTGGCTTTCCTATAGCATGGGACATCGTGGTAAAGCCTGACCCTGTGCTTGCCCGAGTCCATGTGGACTTCCTAAATAGGGGTTACCGGATAGCGATCAGGACTGGGAACCCTGACTGATTTTACACCATTCCTTAGCCTGTGCCAGTGCAGCCAATTCCAGCACACTAACTGCTATCTTAATGGAGATGAGTTAACTGGACACCGACCAAAAATGATTCTTTACCAGTCTGCTGAAAGAAAGAAAAAGGAAGCCTTGCATTTCTATAGCACCCGTCACGCCCACTGGACAACCCAAAGTGCTTTACAGCCAATTAAGTACTTTTGAAGTGTAGTCACTGTTGTAATGTAGGAAACGCAGCAGCCAATTTACACACAGCAATGTGATAATGACCAGATAATATGTTTTAGTGATGTTGGTTGAGGGATAAATATTGGCCAAGACACCGGGGGGAACTCCCCTGCTCTTCTTCGAAATAGTGCCATGGGATCTTTTGTGTCCTCCTGAGAGAGCAGACGGGGCCTCAGTTTTAACGTCTCATCTGAAAGACGGCACCTCTGACAGTGCGGCACTCCCTCAGCACCGCACTGGGAGTGTCAGCCTGGATTTATTGTGCTCAAGTCTCTGGAGTGGGGACTCGAACCCACAAACCTCCTGACTCCGAGCCGAGGCTGCTACCCACTGAGCCATGGCTGACACTCTCTAGGAGAGCGAGAAAGTACACTGGGCAGGATTCAGCTGTGATGTCCTCGAGAGCGAATCCCTTTGCTGGGAGACATAAGCGGCCTGTGCACAAATGAGCTTGCGTCCACAGCAATCCCTTTATCAGGTGAGAAGTGACCCTGCCAATTTGCACCTGATGAAGTGACTCTCGACAACTTGTGTATCTTAACTGCCGAGTTTGTTTATTTACACGAAATATTTGCACAGAATCTCGTTTTATGAAGGAATCCTGTCAACGCAGTCAGGGTGGACGCTCTTAAATCCCACGGCTGTTTAACGAGAAACTGAAGATTAAGTAACTCCGCAGAGTAAACACTTGAACACTGTCAACTGATGGCCAGTAAACCAGGCCCCAATTCCCCGAGCCTCCCCTCAGGCCTGGATATCAACTAGCGCTGTCAGTCCCTAATGAAGCCTCACACTGTTTCTTTCTAGGGTCTGGTTCTATCGAGCAACAGAGCGGCATCCAGTTTTTTTTCTCTTGGATAGTTTTAACGTAATTAGCAGTTCAATTTTTTTTTTTGGAGAATCAATTAAAGTATGCTTGGAACAGTTGATTAAGCATTTTAAGCGTTTGTGTTTTGCTTGATTGCCTCCGCTGAGGGTAGTTTCCAGTAAAATCTGGTCAGGACTGGGACTTGTGTCTGTAATGTGTAGTTTTGTTAAATAATTCTTGGAAATGTCCCTTTTTTACCAAGAATGTTGTGCGATGCCAGGGAGTCATCAAGCATTTTAAATTCTGAGGCAACCGTGTAATGGGATGTACAGCAGTGACCGGGCAAATCCTCACTGCAAGTGCTGTGCCTCGCAGTGTGAGCGCTTTGCAATGCAGCTGTCTGTTCCAGTGTATTTATGGTTGTCTGCCCTCGGCTCTTGTCCGTCTCCTCCCATGTGCATGCTGCAGCAGTCCCCTCTAATTTGTACGATTTTTAAACCGGCCCGAGCCCCTATTCCTGCTACTGTACCCCCTCCCCCTGCTCGTGGGACCACAGACCGCATCGGTGCTGGGCTTGCCGCCCCCCCACAAAATTGTCAACCCCACCTCACTGGAAAAAGCCAGGGACCAAGAACCAGCTGACAGTCAGTCTGGGTTTGGGCTCTCTGGCATTAACCCAGGGTCAAAGAGACGAGCCCCCAGCGCGAGCAACACCAACAGCAGAAACATGCATTTCTTTCTGATTGTTAGCACCAAAGCTTTTACTTTAGCCGTCCACTTGTGTAGCACCTTTTGAGCACAGAACAAGAACCCAAGGTGGATTGGACACTGATCAGCAATTTTTTATTGTTTATTTAGTCATTTCTGGGATGTGGGCCTCGCTGGCAAGGCCAGCATTTATTGTCCATCCCTAATTGCCCTCGAGAAGGTGGCGGTGAGCCGCCGCCTTGAACCGCTGCAGTCTGTGTGGTGAAGGTTCTCCCACAGTGCTGTTAGGTAGGGAGTTCCAGGAGTTTGACCCAGCGATGATACAGGAACGGCCGATATACTTCCAAGCCGGGATGGTGTCTGACTTGGAGCGGAACTTGGAGGCGGTGGTCTTCCTATGCGCCTGCTGCCCTTGTCCTTCCAGGTGGTCGAGGTCGTGGGTTTGGGAGGTGCTGTCGAAGAATTGGGAGAAGGATTAGCGAGGCGACGGAAGGTGAGGGCAAAATGGAGACTTTAAAGATTGGAGAGGTGCAGCAAAGTGAAGGGCAGCGCCACAGTGCACGTGAGTGATGGTTGCATGCTCTGCCACCAATTGAGGAGTGAGGGGGATTCAGAATCAGCAGGGCAGAAGTTAGGAGTTGGGACATTGGGCTGGGGCAAGTTTCAGAGATAGGATAGGGATGAGTTGGGATTGGAAGGATGGAATAGTGGGATAATAGCAGAGCATTGGGACTTAACAGCAGTGAACGAGCTTCACTCACCTGAGCGCAGCAGTCTAAGCAGATACTATTATTTCATTAGTAACTATATAATTTAGACACAATCCAGAAAGAATCTTCACTGAGCAGATGTCTTGGCAACAGCAGAGAGAAATGCCTGGAGCTAACTGCAATCTGTAGCAATTAGTTTTGAATTAAAAAACATTGGAGGAAGTTTGTGTTTCATTGCAGTAGAAATGTCTGTTAGCTGGAGATTATAATTTAAGAAGAAAAAATAACTTGCATTTATATAGCACCTTTCATGACCTTAGGATGTTCCAAACTGCTTTACAGCCATTGAAGTACTTTTGAAGTGTAGTCACTGTTGTAATGCAGGAAACGCGGCAGCCAATTTGCGCACAGCAAGCTCCCACAATGAGAGAATGACCAGAAATATTTTTTTTTTTAGGCGCTGTTTATCCCTCAGGTCAACATTATCCAGCACACTTCGAATAGTGCCATGGGATATTTTTGCATCTACCCGAGAGGGCAGACGGGGCCTCGGTTTAACGCCTCATCCGAAAGACGGCACCTCCGACCGTGCTGCACTCCCTCAGTACTGCACTGGGCGCGTCAGCCTGGATTATTGTGCTCAAGTCTCTGGAGTGTGGCTTGAACCCACAACCTCCTGACGAGTACTGCCCACTCCCACTTTTTCATCTATGCTCTTTTTTTCCCCATTTAAAAAAAAAATCAATTTGGCCCCTTTGATTGCTTCCCTTTAACCCCATCTCTCCCGGAAGCACTGCTCTTGGGGTTGTCTACCGCGTGCTGGAAGCTTTCCGTTGTCTCCTCCAAGTGGCCAGCTGTCATTCTTGAGTCTAGACAGCGAGTGGCGGCAGGCTATTTGACTGTCGGGGGTATCATTGCCAAGCCCAATTCTGGCCTCCCCTGACACAGTGATCGGGAGCAGGAAGCCCAAACTTTTCTGCTGCCTAGCTCGGAGCCCCTTGTATTTCTCCCATCGTATCCCCACTACAGCGGAGATCAACTAGCTTGGCATAGACTGGAAGCCCAGCGTTGGTCAGTATAGTGCGGAGGCATATTACACAACGCTTACTCAACCGGACAACTTATCAGTATCCTACTATGAGGTAGTATAACGGTTCATTGATGGATACTTTCTGATACTGTATCCTACCGGGGCATCCACTGCTCCTGCCGACTGTGTGGCGAGTCATTTGGTTCGAAGGCAGATTTTGTAGAGCCACATCCTCGCGAGTCTGTAATGTTGTTGGTTCTCCGCAGGTCAGGTTGTTTATGCTGAGGAGACCCTGAATTCTTCGAATGAAAGAGCCTCTTTGAATCCCTGATGGCCTTGTGGATGAGGCACTGCGTGTGTAGCTCGAAGCTGTGCAGACCAGAAGGCCCCAGGTTGGATCACTTGCTCGCTTGTCCAAGTTTACGTAGGAAGGCTGCCTCTTCTGACGAGGCCATCTGGCATCTGGGGGGGAATGGTACCCCTCCGAGTTCAGCAGCTTGAGGAGAGGAAGGGAAATGCTTTTTGTAAAAATAAGCAGCAGCAAAACCCTTCCCTTCAGATTGAGCAGAATCCAGGAGTCTGTGACGTGCAACATAACCGCGAGCGACTGCTGCACGATCATGGTTCATTGTGAAAGGATCATCCAGCTATCAAACTGTCTCTTCGCAATAGAAAGAAAAGAAAGACTTGCATTTCTATAGCACCTTTCACGACCACCAGATGTCCCAAAGCGCTTTACAGCCAATGAAGTACTTTTGAAGTGCAGTCACTGTTGTAATGTGGGAAACGCGGCAGCCAATTTGCACACAGCATCTCCCACAAACAGCAATGTGATGATGACCAGATAATCCGTTTTTGTTATGTTGGTTGAGGGATAAATATTGGCCAGGGCACCGGGGAGAACGCCCCCTGCTCTTCTCCAAAATAGTGCCATGGGATCTTTTACGTCCACTTGAGAGAGCAGACCGGGCCTCGGTTTAACATCTCATCCGCAAGACGGCACCTCTGACAGTGCGGCACTCCCTCAGCACCGCACTGGAGTGTCGGCCTAGCTTTGTGTGCTCACGTCACTGGAGCACATAACTGGAAGCATTCTAACCTGGGTGAGGCATATCCCTGTGCTGGAGCTGTGCCCGACCCATTGTTATTTTCATTATGAAGCCTTGGTTCGTAACAGTCAGCTCCATCCCCTTTGTGCTTCCTTCCGCCATGCTTGTAAATGTCAGACTTCCCTGCCCAGTGTCTGGTTCTCTCTCTCTCTCTCTCTCTCTCTCTCTCTCTCTCTCTCCACACTCCGATATCCTAGTCTGCTCACTGGAGCAGAGCACATGGACCTGGAATTGTCATGTTGACACCCTGTTGAAAAACGTTCGTAGACTGTTTCCTCGTGATCGGAATTTGGTCCAGGTTGCCCACCTCTTTCCCGCCCCCCCCCTCTTGTTTAATAGCTCGCTCCTTTAGCATCAGATGTAACTGCTAGCACCTGTGTTAAACTCTCTCTCCCAGTGTGGTTAATAGGCTGCCAGCAGGTATGGAACCCTATCCCAGTACTGGTACTTGACTGGCAATAGGTGTTGAACTCTATCCCAGTATTGGTACTTGACTGGCAATAGGTGTTGAACTCTCTCCCAGTATTGGTACTTGACTGGCAATAGGTGTTGAGCTCTATCCCAGTATTGGCACTTGACTGGCAGTAGCGATGGAATCCTATCCCAGTATTGGTATTTGGCTTCTATGAAAACCTATCCTAGTGAGAGTCCTTAGGCTGGAAGTACCGGTGGAAGCCTATCCCATTATTGTTATGGCTGTTAGTATCTGTGGGACCCTATCCCAATAATGGGTACTTCGCTTCAAGTACCTTTTTTAAAAAGCCTGTTCCACTGTAGGCTGTCAGGAAGTGTGGAACCCTATCGGGTATGATTCACCAAATTTTGGAGAGGACAGGAAAACATTTCGGGGAGGGAGGGGCAGAGCTATATCCGGCATGCGAGTCTTGCCTCCTTTACCTATTGGTTGCTGCGTCTCGGTCTGTAGAATATACAGCACTGCAGTCCAATTGGCTGGATGCACAGTTTTTAAAAACATAATCCTGAACTGTACTCTACCTCTCAGAACCCTCAATTCCTCCTTTCACCAATTACTTACCAGCTGCTGCATTTTGCCTACACGACCATCTCCTCTGCCTTACACACTCACCACCCTCTGTGCGAAATAGTTGGATCTAAAACTGACTGTCCGCCTTCTGAGCTCGCGTCTGTGGCCTCCTGCTGGCAGAGTTTGTGATTGTGTCGGATGAGATATTTGGGGTTCAGTTTATTTCCGCGAAGTTTGCGAGGGCCGGGCTTGCAGGAGTGAGTGGGCCAGCCTCAGTTTGGACTTTGTATCGAGTTGTGCCTCCAGCTCTGCAGTCTCCAAATCACATCTGCTCTGCTGCAGTGCCTCCGCCAGAAGGCCATAGTTCAGAGAAATACTGGGCTCTGCTCCACAATCATCTTCCTGCGCAGAACAATCTGCCCTTGTACAGAAGTTAAGCAGAGTTGAAACCTGGTCGCTCACCAGCCAGATCGCACCGGTTGGGTTCACATTTTCAGCCTTGTGCCACAGGCATCCCTCTCTGACCAGGATTTCTTCGCCTCCCTTTTCCTCTCGCCTGAATATCCTTCCTCGTCGCTGGGTTGGGAATTCACTGGGTGCAGGCAATCCTCCGCTGCCTCGCCCAAGTGACCGTTCGTGTGGAAGCCCAGACAATGAATGTTGGCGGGCTGTTCGACTGCAAGGGGCGTCACGGGGGGAGCCACATCTAGTTCTGACTGGATAGCTGCAGGGGCCTGCTTTCCACCAGGGGTTTCTGGATAGCAAATGGGAGTGGAATCCTGCCTAAATGTTCTCTCCCAAGCTCTGCGACGACAACAACAACTTGCATTTATATAGCACCGTTAACATAAGAACAGAAGAAATAGGAGCAGGAATAGGCCCCTCGAGCTTGCTCCGCCATTCAATAAGATCATGGCTGATCTTGGGCTCAAAGCCACTTCCCTGCCCGCTCCCCATAACCCTTCACTCCCTTATCTTGCAAAAATCTGTCTATCTCCACCTTAAATGTATTTAATGACCCAGCCTCCACGGCTCTCCGGGGCAGAGAATTCCACAGATTTACGACCCTCTGAGAGAAGAAATTCCTCCTCATCTCAGTTCTAAAAGGGCGACCCTTTATTCTGAAACTGTGCCCCCGAGTTCTAGATTTCCCCATGTAGTAAAACGTCCCAAGGTGCTTCACAGGAGTGTAAGCAGACAAAAATTGACCCCACATTACTGCTCTGGCTAAGATCAGCCAACATAGTGCAGTCTTGGCCTTAAACCTGGGACCTTCCTAGCTAACGTGCACCAAGTCCCGTTCACCCATCACCCCTGCGCTCGTTGACCTACAGTGGCTCCTAGTTAAGCAACGCCTGGATCTTTAATATCCCTTGTTTTCATATCCCTCCATAATCCCCTAGACCTCTGTGCTCCACCTATTCTGGCCTTTTGAATATCCCCAATTTTTAAATGCTCCACCATTGGTGGCCGTGCCTTCAGCTGCCGAGGTCCTAAGCCCTGGAATTCCCTCCCTAAATCTCTCAGCCTCTCCACTTTTCTCTTTCCTCCTTTAAGACGCTCCTTAAAACCTACCTTTTCGACCAAGCTTTTGGTCGTCTGCCCAAACATCTTATATGGCTCGGTGTCAAATTTGTTTTTTTTGGAAGCGCCTTGGGATGTTTTATTACGTTAAAGGCACCATATAAATATTTGTTGTTTGGTTCAGTAATCCACTAGGCAGTGGATTTATTCACTGAGCTTTGCACGCTCACACTTCGGGCCTAAGCACCAAGTTGAGCTGTCTGCTCTCTGTGTGCCTCACTGGAGTTGTTTTTGGAATCATTTTTGCTCATTTTACCAACGGCTCTGGCACACCTTTTAGGCTGGAGAGGCTGAGAGGTTTAGGGAGGGAATTCCAGGGCTTAGCGCCTCGGCAGTTGAAGGCACGGCCGCCAATGGTGGAGCGATTAAAATCGGGGATGTTCAAAAGGCCAGAATAGGTGGAGCGCATAGGTCGAGGGGATTACTGAGGGATATGAAAACAAGGATGAGAATTTTAAAAATCGAGGCATTGCTTAACTGGGAGCCAATGTAGGTCAACGAGCCCAGGGGTGATGGGTGAACGGAACTTGGTGCACGTTGGCTAGGAAGGTCCCAGACTGTTCAGCTAGAATGTTTACTGCCTCAAAGGGTTTGAGTTACCCGGGGAGTCTCACTCCATCCATCTGACTTCGATTCTTGAACTTCAGCTCAGTTTCCAAGAAAGAGATGGCGCTGTTCCCAGCAATCTGCCGCGTTCCCAGCAATCTGCCGCTGGCTTGTGTTTGGGCTTTATATTGGCATGGCCTCTTAACAGGTGAGGGGAGAACTGTCCAGGCTGCCTCGCAGCTCACGGAGAAGAATTCCTACTGCCTCAGTGTGCGACTGTGTTACAAAGAGAATGTGACGGTAAACACCTCAATATTTCCACAAGCAAGACTCTGCCACGCATGACCCTCAGATAGTTTAGGCTTGAGAGTAAGGATATTAATCGTATCGCATTGCTTGTCCTGATAAATGAGAGTTTTTTTTGTGTAGCTTTATTTGATTCTGCCTCTGTCCGGTGCTGGAAACTGCTGCTTATACCCAGACATCCTGGGGTTCACCATTGACCATAAACTTAACTGGACCAGCCACATAAATACTGTGGCAACAAGAGCAGGTCAGAGGCTGGGTATTCTGCGGCGAGTGTCTCACCTCCTGAATCACCAAAGTCTTTCCGCCATCTACAAGGCACAAGTAAGGAGTTTGTTGGATACTCTCCACTTGCCTGGATGAATGCAGTTCCAACAACACTCAAGAAGCTTGACCCCACCCAGGACAAAGCAGCCCACTTGATGGGCACCCCATCCACCACCTTAAACATTCACTCCCTCCACCGCCGGCATACCGTGGCTGCAGTGTGTACCATCTACAAGATGCACTGCAGCAACTCGCCAAGGCTTCTTCGGCAGCACCTCACAAACCCGCGACCTCTTCTACCTAGAAGGGCAAGGGCAGCAGGCGCATGGGAACACCACCGCCTCCAAGTTCCCCTCCAAGTCACACACCATCCTGACTTAAAAGTATATCGGCCGATCCTTCATCGTCGTTGGGTCAAAATCCTGGAACTCCCTCCCTAACAGCACTCTGGTAGCACTTTCACCACACGGACTACAGCGGTTCAAGAAGGCGGCTCACCACCACCTTCTCAAGGGCAATTAGGGATGGGCAATAACATAGAAACATAGAAGATAGGAGCAGGAGTAGGCCATTCTGCCCCTCGAGCCTGCTCCGCCATTCAATGAGATCATGGCTGATCATCCAAATTCAGTACCCTGTCCCTGCCTTCTCCCCATATCCCTTGATCCCTTTAGCCTTAAGAAATATATCTAACTCCTTCTTGAATATATTTAATGAATTGGCCTCAACTGCCTTGTGTGGCAGAGAATTCCACAGGTTCACCACTCTCTGGGTGAAGAAATTCCTCCTCCTCTCAGTCCTAAATGGCTTACCCCTTCTCCTTAGACTGTGACCCCTGGTTCTGGACTCCCCGACCATCGGGAACATCCTTCCTGCATCTAGTCTGTCTAATCCTGTTAGAATTTTATAAGTTTCAATGAGATCCCCTCTCATTCTTCTAAACTCTAGCGAATATAAGCCTAATCGACCCAATCTCTCCTCATACGTCATTCCTGCCATCCCAGGTATCAGTCTGGTGAATCTTCGCTGCACTCTCTCCATGGCAAGAACATCCTTCCTCAGATAAGGTGACCAAAACTGCACACAGTTTTAAATGCTGGCCTTGCCAGTGACGCCCAGATCCCATGAACGAATTTAAAAAAAAAAAAAAAAAAAAAAAAAAAATACAGATTCCAGATGGTCCTCATACCCTAGAGATTCCTGGCAGACTCCAGGCACTGTTGGTTCCTGTCTGACTGGTTCATCGTTCTGTTGGCTTTATTGATTTCTGCTCTACATTGAACATGTCCAGAGTTGAGTTCACCAAGGCTCCTAGGTGTCTCCCATTTTCATCTTTGAGTAATTCAATGCAATTCGTGGTGTATGTGCGTCGCGCATTTTTACCTTTCTATGTGCGGTACCTTTCACCCAAGCCAAAACAGTACAGTGCAAGTCAGAGGATGTCCTGTTCAAACTGTGTGGTGCTCTGGTCAGACCGCACCTTGAATACTGTGTTCTGGCCACCAAGACACCAGCCGTTGAGAGAAGATCCATAGGGATGATGCCTGCACACCCCCCCCCCCCCCCCTCCCCCACCCCAGGTATATAAGATAGAAAGAAAGACTTGCATTTCTATAGCGCCTTTCACAACCACTGGACGTCTCAAAGCGCTTTACAGCCAATGAAATACTTTTTGAAGTGTAGTCACTGTTGTAAGGTGGGAAACGGGTCTTTTTTCCGAATGGCAGGCAGTGACTAGTGGGGTACCGCAGGGATCGGTGCTAGGACCCCAGCTATTCACAGTATATATATATTAATGATCTAGACGAGGGAACTACATGTAACATCTCCAAGTTTGCAGACAAACAAAGCTGGGTGGGCGTGTGTGCTGTGAGGAGGATGCTGAGAAACTCCAGTATGATTTGGACAGGTTGGGTGATATGGCAGATGCAATATAACGTGGATAAATGCGAGGTTATCCACTTTGGTGGCAAAAACAGGAAGGCGGATTATTATCTGAACGGCAATAGATTGGGAGAAGGGGAAATGCAACGAGACCTGGGTGTCCTTGTGCACCAGTCGCTGAAGGTACAGCAGACGGTTAAGAAGGCAAATGGTATGTTGGCCTTCGTAGCGAGGGGGTTTGAGTACAGGAACAAGGATGTCTTGAGTACAGGAACAAGGATGTCTTGCTGCAGTTGTACAGGGCCTTGGTGAGACCACACCTTGAGTATTGTGTGCAGTTTTGGTCGCCTTATCTGAGGAAGGATGTTCTTGCCATGGAGGGAGTGCAGCGAAGATTCACCAGACTGATACCTGGGATGGCAGGAATGACGTATGAGGAGAGATTGGGTCGATTGGGCTTATATTCGCTGGAGTTTAGAAGAATGAGAGGGGATCTCATTGAAACTTATAACATTCTGACAGGACTAGACAGACTAGATGCAGGAAGGATGTTCCCGATGGCGGGGGAGTCCAGAACCAGGGGTTACAGTCTAAGGATAAGGGGTAAGCCATTTAGGACAGAGATGAGGAGGAATTTCTTCACCCAGAGAGTGGTGAACCTGTGGAATTCTCTACCACAGAAGGCAGTTGAGGCTAATTCATTAAATATATTCAAGAAGGAGTTAGATATATTTCTTAAGGCTAAAGGGAGCAAGGGATATGGGGAGAAAGCAGGGACAGGGTACTGAATTTGGATGATCAGCCATGATCTCATTAAATGGCGGAGCAGGCTCGAGGGACCGAATGGCCTACTCCTGCTCCTATCTTCTATGTTTCTATGAAATGCCGCAACCAAAATGCGCACAGCAAACTCGCACAAACAGCAATGTGATAATGACCAGATAATCTGTTTTAGTGCTGTTGATTGTGGGATAAATATTGGCCCGGACACTGGGGATAACTCCCCTGCTCCTCTTCAAAATAATTCCACGGGATCTTTTACATCCACCTGCGAGCAGATTTAACGCCTCGGTTTAACGTCTCATCCGAAAGACGGCACCTCCCTCCGTAGTGCCCCTCCCTCAGCGCTGCACTGGAGTGTCCTTCAGATCAGTCTTTGTTCAAAGTTCAGTCACTGCATCTAAATTGATTTGTACTAAAACCCCCCTCCCCCCGGACCGGCACAAGCTGAAGGTTGATTTTACTATAATGGGATACATTGTGCTGTGTACAGATAATTATTAGATTCAAACTGGTTTGAGTTGCATTCAGAAGTTTTTTTAAACTATGAAAAAAGAACTGATAGGCCACTAAGAGCACTTCCTGTGAAGTGAGTGGGAAACAGGTGGTCCTGACGGATTGCTGGGTGACTGCTCTGCTGGGCGGGTGGGGGGGGGGCACACTGCTCTGCTGGGCTGGTGGGGGGGGGGGGGGGGACTGCTCTGCTGGGCTGGTGGGGGGGGGGGGGGACTGCTCTGCTGGGCTGGTGGGGGGGGGAGGGGACTGCTCTGCTGGGCTGGTGGGGGGGGGGGAGGGGACTGCTCTGCTGGGCTGGTGGGGGGAGGGGACTGCTCTGCTGGGCTGGGGGGGGGAGGGGACTGCTCTGCTGGGCTGGTGGGGAGGGGACTGCTCTGCTGGGCTGGTGGGGGGGAGGGGACTGCTCTGCTGGGCTGGTGGGGGGGGGGGAGGGGACTGCTCTGCTGGGCTGGTGGGGGGGAGGGGACTGCTCTGCTGGGCTGGTGGGGGGAGGGGACTGCTCTGCTGGGCTGGTGGGGGGGAGGGGACTGCTCTGCTGGGCTGGTGGGGGGGAGGGGACTGCTCTGCTGGGCTGGTGGGGGGGAGGGGACTGCTCTGCTGGGCTGGTGGGGGGGAGGGGACTGCTCTGCTGGGCTGGTTGGGGGGGAGGGGACTGCTCTGCTGGGCTGGTGGGGGGGGAGGGGACTACTCTGCTGGGCTGGTGGGGGGAGGGGACTGATCTGGGCTGGTGGGGGGGGGGACTGCTCTGCTGGGTTGGTGGGGGGTAGGGGACTGCTCTGCTGGGCTGGTGGGGGGGGGACTGCTCTGCTGGGGGGGGACTGCTCTGGTGGGGGGGGACGTTAGGGCAGCACGGTGGCATAGTGGTTAGCACTGTTGCCTCACAGCGCCAGGGACCCGGGTTCGAATCCGGCCTCGGGTGACTGTCTGTGTGGAGTTTGCACATTCTCCCCGTGTTTGCGTGGGTTTCCTCCGGGTGCTCCGGTTTCCTCCCACAGTCCAAAGATGTGCGGGTTAGGTTGATTGGCTATGATAAATTGACCCTTAGTGTTAGGGGGATTAAATACGTGGGGCTACGGGGATAGTGTGGGATATGTGTTGGTGTAGGGGTTACAGGGATCGGGTGGGATATGTGTCGGTGCAGGCTCAATGGGCCGAAATGGCCTCTATCTGCACTGTGGGGGTTTCTGTGACTGCTGTGCTGGGCTGTGGGGGGGGCGGGGACTGCTCTGCTGGGCTTGTGGGGGGGGGGGGGGACTGCTCTGCTGGGCTGTGGGCGGGGGGGGACTGCTCTGCTGGGCGGGGGGGGGGACTGCTCTGGTGGGGGGGGGACTGCTCTGCTGGGCTGGTGGTGGGGGGGGGGGGGACTGGGCTGCTGGGCTGGGAGGTTAATGTGACCCTATATAAACAATCTTGTTGTAGTTAAAGGAAAGCTAGCCAATAACATGGAAACAAAGGAGTAAACACATATTTTACTCAACCACGTCTTCCTCTGGGTTGCACAGCAATATTATGGGATGCGCTGTGTTGTGTACCGATCGTTAATTGAATTAGAAGCTGGTTTGAGTTACATTCTCTGTGCGGTTTTCAAATGCCGGAGACAGCTGCATTTAGTGAGTTTGTGTCCATTTCTCCTCCTCCGCAGTTGCATGGCGACTTTAGGGTCAGTTCAGCACTCTGTGCCACTTCGCTGACCACCACTTTGCCCCATGCTGTAATCGCGGGTGTTTGTGAGCACTCGCTCTTGTTTCTGGATTCAGCAGTTGCTGTGAAGCAAATTGGACAACTATGACTTTTAAAACCTGGGCACTCCGATCTGAGACGATGTGTCCCCAAGCAATCGATAGTCGAGCCTCCAGCCATCCCGCCCCTAGAATTCTTTTCCTTAAACCACCCTCTCAAGCCTCCTTGACCAGGCCTTTGGCCTCCCTGCCCTGATATCTCTCCTACTGCTCCCACTTGTAAAGCGCCTTTGATACGTTTCGTGAAGTGACCGGTCCTGTACAAATGGACGGTTTTGGATGAATTATAATGATTTTGACCGATGAGCAGCGGTCTGAATCAAGCTCTTGCAGCCGTGGCTCAGTGGGCAGCACTCTCTCTCGCCTCTGAGTCAGAAGGTCATGGGTTCAAGCCCCCACCCCAGAGACTTGAGCACAAGGACCTAGGCTGACACTCCCAGTGCAGTGCTGAGGGAGTGCCGCACTGTCGGAGGTGCCATCTTTCAGAAGCGATGTTAAACCAAGGCCTCATCTCCCCCCTCTCAGGTGGACGTAAAAGATCCCGTGGCACTGATTTGAAGAAGAGATGGAGAGTTCTCTCCGGTGTCCTGGTCAATATTTACCTCTCAATCAGCATCACTGAAAACATAGAAACATAGAAGATAGGAGCAGGAGTAGGCCATTCGGCCCCTCGAGCCTGCTCCGCCATTCAATGCGATCCTGGCTGATCATCCAAATTCAGTACCCGGTCCCTGCTTTCTCCCCATATCCCTTGATCCCTTTAGCCTTAAGAAATATATCGAACTCCTTCTTGAATATATTTAATGAATTGGCCTCAACTGCCTTCTGTGGTAGAGAATTCCACAGGTTCACCACTCTCTGGGTGAAGAAATTCCTCCTCATCTCTGTCCTAAATGGCTAACCCCTTATCCTTAGACTGTGACCCCTGGTTCTGGACTCCCCGACCATCGGGAACATCCTTCCTGAAACAGATGATCAAATTGCTGTTTGTGGGAGCTTGCTGTGCGCAAATTGGCTGCCGCGTTTCCTACATTACAAGAGTGACTACTCTTCAAAAAGTACTTCATTGGCTGTAAAGCACTTGGGGACGTCCGGTGGTCGTGAAAGGCGCTATAGAAATGCAAGTCTTTTCTTGGAGACCACAAGTGAAATCGGATCAGCAGAGGCTGGTATTTGTTCACCCACCTGCCCTCTCTGTTCTGAAATAATGTGTGGTCGGGTCGTCTTCCCTCCTTCCTAAAGGCACTAACTCCTCCTCGGGGCATGGTTCCAAGGACAGTGGTGTCATCTGGTTCCCCCCATTCAAGTAGCCATTCTTCATCTTGGAAGCTCGGCAGTAGGCATTGGCATGCTATTTACCATAGACGGCATCAGGGCCAAGCCCAGGCTGGTCCGCACGCAAGTGCTTTCCAGTAAAGTCCCTGACTAGCAGTCGGGCAGGAAGCCGAGCCCAGGGAAGCTGAAGCCAATTAGAAACATAGAAACATAGAAGATAGGAGCAGGAGTAGGCCATTCGGCCCTTCGAGCCTGCTCCGCCATTCAACGAGATCATGGCTGATCATCCAAACCCTAGCACCCGGTCCCTATACCGACAGCCATCCCACCCAAGCCCTATCCTATCCCTGTAACCCCACGTATTTAATCCCCCCTAACACTAAGGGCCAATTTTTATCATGGCCAATCAACCTAACCCGCACATCTTTGGACTGTGGGAGGAAACCGGAGCACCCGGAGGAAATGTGCAAACTCCACACAGTCACCCGAGGCCGGATTTGAACCCGGGTCCCTGGCGCTGTGAGGCAACAGTGCTAACCACTATGCCACAGCTGCTGACTGTACCGGCGAGGGACCTTCTGATCTGTACAGCTCACTGTCACAGTGGTGACAGAGCAGACTGCTCTTGGGCAACTTGTAAGAATCATGCTGATAATTCAACATCCCTTTTCCGATTTCCCTTGAAGCTCTCTGCATGACCTTCAGGTAAAACACTACATCCGTTTGTTTCCGTTACTTGTGAATCTTTATTTTTAAAGCAGGTTATCTTTTATATTCAGCAAAATTTCACCGGCAACACACAGCAATAAACACACGGTGGATTAACTCTGAACTAGTAAGAAGTAAAACAGCCGCAAACTTCAAACGGGGTTCCTGTTTATTGGGAAGAGTGAAGATTAATTCATGTCAACCGTGGAATTTTACAACACAGAGGGAAGTCAATCAGTTGTGGCTCAGTGGGCAGCACTCTCTCACCTCTGAGTCAGAAGGTTGTGGGTTCAAGTCCCACTCCAGGGACTTGAGCACAAAAATCTAGGCTGACACTCCCAGTGCAGTGCTGAGGGAGCGCTGCACTGTCGGAGGTGCTGTCTTTCGGGTGAGACGTTAAACCGAGGCCCCGTCTGCTCTCTCAGGTGGACGTAGAAGATTCCCACGGCCACTATTTCGAAGAAGAGCAGGGGGAGTTATCCCCGGCATCCCGGCCAATATTTATCCCTCACTCCATATCACTAAAGCAGATTATCTGGTCATGATCACGTTGCTGTTTGTGGGAGCTTGCTGTGCGTAAACTGGCTGTCACGTTTCCTACACTACAACAGGACAGTGACTACACTTCAAAAAGCGGCTGTAAATTGCTTTGGGATGTCGGGTGGTCGTGAAAGGCGCTATGGAAATGCAAGTCTTTCTTTCTCTCAGGGCTTTCCACTTGGCCCCTTTCACCATCTCCTTGTAAATGTTTCTCAAGTATTTATCCACTTTTCTCTTTTGAAAGCTGTTACGAATTTTGCTTGCTTTCTGGTTGAACCATGCCCTAACCAAAAAAGGCTTGTAGCCTCTCCTTTTGTTCTGTTGGTGATGATCTTTAATATTTTCCCTCTAGCCACTGACTCACTGACCAGTGGAAACAGAGTCCCTATTAACCTTTATCAAAACCCTTCGTAATTTTGAACAGCTCATCAGTCATTTTTTTCCCCCCGTCTCGGAGGAAGGCTTGAATATAAATTGCATCACATAGTGAGATGTCAGCACTGTGCAGACGTGGGGCGGGGCAGGCAGCAGCTCGGCCAGAATTAATGTGCCAAAATGTCACCGGTTCAAGACCCTGGGCTGCTTCTAACTTAATCATTTACCCGAATTTAATCCATTCCCCATCTGACTGCAAGGCGTTCCATCTCCGAGGAAGGGAAACACTGACATTTCCCAGCCCGCCCATACGATTCGTATTTCCTGACTCCTGATTGACCAGAAATGCCACTTGTGGGGAATTTCACTGCCAAGCTCTCCTGACAAAGGAGGAGAGAGAGAGAGAGAATATATTTTGAAAGGTGTAAGCAGTTTTTAAGTCAAAAACTTGAACCTGACTCGAGCAGTCAATAATTTCCCACTTGGACAGCTTCTCTTGGTTTCAGCAAATCAGGGGGCGGGAAATCTGGGCTGCAGATGTGTGCAGATTCACGAGAATGCCAAAGGCAGGTCGAATTTGGAGGGTGTGGCTGTGGAGACTGTAAAGAACTTCCCTGATAGGACAGAGGCCTCAAACCCTGCCAGTCTGTCCGGGCGGTCAGCTGCACATTCCAGATGTAATTTATACTGTGGTTTCAGTTATGTGTGGACCACGCATTTTCATTGCGGACAAGACTGAACACTTTCAGTCTCTGCACTCGGGTGGAATCAGATACTCCCAGGCCAGATACGGTACGGATTAGAGGCACTCCTTCCTTGCTGTTGACTTGACCCTAATGTCCCAGCACCTTCTACCGGGTCATTGGGTCTGATTCATTCACGCTCTCACTCACCTTTCTTTCTTCCATTCTGCTTCTCTCTCTCTCGCTCTCATCCTTCTCTCCTTCCTGCTCCCCCTCACTCTCCTCCTCTCGCTCTCCCATCCTTCTCTCCCTCTCTCTCCCATCCTTCTTGCTCCCTCTCTCGCTCTCCCATCCTTCTTCCTGCTCCCCCTCTCTCCCATCCTTCTCTCCTTCCTGCTCCCCCCCCACTCTCCTTCTCTCGCCCTCCCATCCTTCTCCCCTTTCTCTCTCTCTCTCTCTCTCCTCCTCTCTCTCCCATCCTTCGCTCCTTCCTGCTCCCCCTCTCACTCTCCCTCTCTCGCTCTCCTATCCTTCTCTCCTTCCTGCTTCTCTTCCTTGCCCCCCACCCTAGAGATGAATAGATTTGTGCCAATGACTGCTCGTGTTTTTGGGGCATTATCTGTTGTGATTTCATAACAACTTGCATTTATATAGCGCCTTTAACGTAGTAAAACGTCCCAAGGCGCTTTGCAGGAGTGTTCTAAAACAAAATTTGACACCGAGCCACATAAGGAGAAATTAGGGCAGGTGACCAAAAGCTTGGTCCAAGAGGTAACTTTTGAGGAGCATCTTAAAGGATGGTAGAGAGGTTTAGGGAGGGAAATCCCGAGCTTGGGGCCTAGGCAGCTGAAAGCACGGCCACCAATGGTGGAGCGATCAAAATCAGGGATGCTCAAGAGACCAGAATTGGCGGAGGGCAGAGATCTCTTGGGGGGTTGAGGGCTGGAGGAGATTACAGAGCTAGGGAGGGGCGAGACCATGGAGTGATTTGAAAACAAGGATGAGAATTTTAAAAATTGAGGTCCCTAGAGGTATGAAACTGCCCTGATGCTTGATACTCACAATCAAAGCTAGGGTGGATTTAAACCCAGATCTAGAGTTGAAGTCCTGTTACATAGAATCTATACAACACAGATCTAACCTGCTGCACCACTCTCCTCCTTTATCTCCTCTACCTGTGCTGAACGTAAGCCCAAGTTTCAGCGGTGAAAAGATGGTGATGAATACCCCCCCATCTCCAATCAGAGAGAGGACACCTTAATCCCCTTTGCTTGAACTGGTCAGAATTAGCTTTATTCCCCAAAAATGCATTGCATCAGAAGACTGATGGGGAAATCCTGCTCTGACCTTTCAGTATTACGTCAACCCTGTAATATTTTCCGTCAGCCTTCTAACGTGTTGCTCATCAGAGCCACGGGGGATTCGCTTTGAACCCAGGAGTTGCGCAAATCGTATCATATTTAGATCTTGGCTTCGAGCCTCTTAGCTTATCACTTCAAACCTCATTTGGGAAATGGGGAATTCCTGTATGAGCTGGGGGAAGTGTTCTACTCTGGGTGGGGAGGGCGGGGGTCCCTCTATCAGCTGGATGTAGCATTCTGCACTGGGGTTGGATTGCCTGTATGCGCTGGGTGTAGTGTTATACACCAGGGGGTGGGGGTAGAATTCCTATTTAGGCTGCTGGTAGAGTTAGATGAGGAAAGATGGGAGGAGGCTCGAGTGGAGCATAGACTGGTTGAGCCGAATGGCCTGTTTCTGTGCTGTATAGCCTATGTAATCCTATGTAGTGTTGTGCACTGGGCTGGGTGAAGCACTGGCAACATATAAAGTAATAATAAGGCCGGTTTAATAACCCAGGCTCCCAATGCCACCTTTACCATCTGACTCCGAGGTGAGTGTGCTACCCACTGAGCCACAGCTGATGGAGAGTTAGGCTGGTTGTCTATGCGCCCAAGACTCTGAGGGCAGAAGCAGAGTTCCAGAATGGGAAAGGAGGACGGGAGACACAGCTGCTGCTACCTGCGAGACCGTCTTGGAGGCTCATTCTCCACTGGGCCCTCAACCTTGGCAGAGATGCTGCTCGTCACTCTGTCTGCCTGTGACTAGGGACAGTGCACGGACACCCAGCCTAACTCTGTCAGCCAGTGGCTCAGTGGGCAGCACACACTCGCCTCTGAGTCAGAAGGTTGTGGGTTCAAGTCCCACTCCAGGAACTTGAGCACATAAAGCTAGGCTGACACTCCAGTGCAGTACTGAGGGAGTGCCGCCCTGTCGGAGGTGCCGTCTTTCGGATGAGACGTTAAACCGAGGCCCCTTCTGCTCTCTCAGGTGGATGTAAAAGATCCCATGGCACTATTTTGAAGATGAGCAGGGGAGTTATCCCTGGTGTCCTGGCTAATATTTATCCCCCAATCAACATCACTAAAACAGATGCTCTGGTCATTATCACATTGCTGTTTGTGGGAGCTTGCTGTGCGCAAATTGGCTGCCGCATTTCCCACATTACAACAGTGACCACACTTCAAAAAGTACTTCATTGGCTGTAAAGCGCCTTAAGACATCCGGTGGTCATGAAAGGCGCTATATAAATGCAAGTCTTTCTGTGTACACACCCTGCAAGACCCAGGGGAGTCTGGGATTAAATCGTGTTAAAGCAGCTCTGGCTAAGAAAATAACACAGCAGTCTCGATGGCCTACCCCTGTTTCAATGTGCCTTCCAAGGAGTTCGAAGAACCAGACGCTATTGTATAGCCAAATGAGCAGCTAATTGAAGAAAGCAACTGTAGCTTATTGATTTTCCATACTGGATGTGAGAATGCATGACGGAATCGGTAATGTTCTTCACTGCCTTTCCAATAATTTTCCAGTTGTTTCTGTAAAGTACTTAAAACCCCTGAAAGAAAGCAAAACCACACCTGGGCTGGAATAAAATAATTTTATTTCTATTTGTGAAATGTCTTCATTTCAACAAGTTGTTGCATTTCTTTAGCATCTTTAATAATGTGATCAAATATCTCGAGCGCTTCAGGGAGGGAGAGGAACCCCGAGCAGTTACGGGTGATTTAGGGAAGGGGCCTATTTTGTTGTTGCTGGGTAACCGGTGCCCCTTTTAGGGGACTGAAGGCCCTTCCTGAATATTGTGATACAGCAGACTCCACTTCAATCAAATTGCAGATAAACTGAGTGTGCGATTCATACGGACATCAGCGGTCTAATGGGACGCAACAACCTTCAAGATGTATTGGTGGATTTGTTTGTGTGTTTGTCAGCATCGGTTCCTCTGGCAGATGTGTGAAAACTCTTGCAAGCAAATGACTGACCGCCTTCCATTATTGCTCCATTGTTAGAACATAGGGAGCAGGAGTAGGCCATACGGCCCCGCGAGCCTGCTCCGCCATTCAATAAGATCATGGCTGATCCCTAATCATTCAACTGATATAATAAAAACATAAAATGCTGGAAATACTCAGCGGGTCAGGCAGCATCTGTGGAGAGAGAAACCAGAGTTAACGATTCTTTTCGATGACCTTGGCAAAAGTTAGAGATGTAACCAGTTTTAAGCGAGTGCAGAGGCTGGGAAAGGGCGGGGGGGTCAAGAGGAAGGAACAGTCTATTCATTAAAATGCATTTCCTACAATCCAATATATGTAGAAGCTATAACATCCTTTCTTCCCAAGATGTCATATATAGCTGTTCATTTTCTCCATCTCGTCTCTCTTGCAGCCTCCCTGCCGTTCTTCATGGTAGAGTTCAATGCAGTCAAGCCCTACAATCGTGGCTTCTACTATAACGACGAGAGCATCCGCTACCCACTCAAGAAAGCGGAGACCATCAGTGACCCCGTGCTGTGCACCGCTGGCATTCTAATCACTGTCGTTGCTGTAAGTCCACGTATTTATTCCGTATCTTTGGCAATTCAAGGGACTGGGCCCAACAGTGTCCCAATGGCTGATGGCGTTTTGGTGGCCATGTTCTCTCTCTTCAGATCTCTCTGCACAAACACAGTCTATTCCTGGCCAAGAGGCTAGTGACCAAGTGGGGGTCGGGGGGAGAAGACTCAGTCATGTAAGGCTGGTGAATCTTCCACTAATTGGAAAGCGCTGGCTTGACGGGAAGGTAGGACAGTATGGTGGGACAGCACACTCTGTTAGGGAGATGGGGCGGTGTGATGGGGTGGGACAGAACATCGTAGTGGGATGGGTAATGAGATAGGGCTCTGTGATGGTAATATCAGCTATTTCAACCAGTAGACAATAGAAAGTAGAAATTGGCTTCACATTGATGGAAGACCAATGCAAAGCAAATATAAGAAATAGGAGCAGGAGTTGGCCGTTTGGCCCTTCGAGCCTGCTCCACCATTCAATAAGATCATGGCTGATCTTTTACCTCATCTCCACTTTCCTGCACTATCCCCATATCCTGTGATTCCCTTAATATTCAAAAATCTATCGATCAACCTTGCATCAACCCCTTAAAGATGAGGAGCCAGCACAGAGAAGATGTTAGCACCAGCACCAAGAGTTCGTATAATAGGAGAGGTCATCAAGAGGAAGGAAAGGAGGCTCTTTAACCCTTCATGTTGGTTCCCAGTTTAACAGAAGCTACTGTGCATGTGCTGCTCATTTCCCATAAGAGAGCAACAGAATTTATGGAAACTTTAACAAGACCTGTTTAAATGGAAATCGGGAACATCTGTCCAACCTGATTGGAGGTTAACCTTAACACGAGGTTATATAAAGATGTCATTTGATGAGGAACACATGGTGGAAATTCATCTTAACAGCAGCTGCATTAACCCTGTGAGTGCTGCCGCAAAGTATGGAAGATTTTACAAATCCCAGACAGAAATAATGAAACACAATGGGCCGGATTTTCCGATCGGGAAAAATCTACGCGCTTCCCTGCTGACTCCGTAGGTCCCGAGACTTCCGATCCTGGTCCGCGCACCCAGAGGCCCAGGTATCCCAGGGGTGCAGGTGGTTCGCTAGCGTCCCTGGGATCAGGTGGGTCATGGGGAACCAATCAAAGAAGGGAATCCCCCATCACACTTTTGATGGGTCTCAGCATAGACCTGTCAAAAGCATGAATGGGAATCACTTAAATAGTTAACATTAAAAAATTTTAAATCACGTAATTGAAATTAGTTAAAATTACATTAAATTAAATATTAACATTAATTTTTTGGAAAAAATATTTTTTTTTACGGGCTAAAAATAAACTTTAAAAATTATTTTAAAATTATAAATGAGTGGAATTTTTAATTTTTTTAAAAACTATTATGCTGGTAAAAGCAGGCCTTATGCAGGCTTTTACCAGGCATAAGATTTTGAAAGGTTTTCAGCGGCGGAGGTTGTGCAGAAAGCGGAACTCTTCCCCCCCGCGGAGGCCCTTTTCCAGGGCGGGCAGAGGATCGGTCAAGAGGATTCACACGCCTGAAACTGGCACTTGCGAGGTCCTTACGGGTGCCTACACAGCTCGTACGCACCCGTGGGGGTCGGAATATCAGGCCCAATCTGTTTTGACTGTTGACCCTGATTAGGGGGACATTGAATAATAGAGAGACATGGCTTAATGTGGGCAATTGCTCTCTCGCCAATCGAGTCCTGCTCTAATTAAATCTGTACAGATTAGTACTACATGGTGGGAAGAGGCCGATAAAACGGCTGTCTCTTTCCATCAGGGGGTCTTAATTAACCAGATTAAAATATTTTAATACAGAAGTTATTCAGTTTCATTCACTTGGCTGAATGTTATTAAACAGACTATGTTGCCATCAATCAATGCAAAAATTTTCTTGCAATTTTATTTGAAGATATTCTGTCAGGGGAACCATTATGAAGTTGCGCATCTTATTTACATTGGGTCCTTGTGAATAAGCAAGGTGCTGGAGAGTATTTTGGGGTGAGATAGAAATAGTAGATGCATTGCTGATCATCTTCCAACATTCGATGGAATCTGGAACAGTACCCATGGATTGGAGGGTAGCTAATGTTACCCCACTATTCAAAAAAAGGTGCTAGAGAGAAAACGGGGAATTGCAGACCGGTAAGCCTGACATCGGTAGTGGGGAAAATGCTGGAGTCCATTATAAAAGATGTAATAGCAGAGCACTTGGAAAACAGTGACAGGATTGGACAAAGTCAACATGGATTTACAAAAGGTAAATCGTGCTTGACTAATCTACTGGAATTTTTTGAGGATGTAACTAGTAAAATAGATAAGGGAGAACCAGTGGATGTGGTGTATTTGGACTTTCAGAAGGCTTTCGATAAGGTCCCGCATAAGAGATTAGCGTGTAAAGTTAAGGCACATGGGATTGGGGGCAAGGTATTGACTTGGATAGAGAACTGGTTGGCAGACAGAAAGCAAAGAGTTGGAATAAACGGGTCTTTTTCCGAATGGCAGGCAGTGACTAGTGGGGTACCGCAGGGATCGGTCCTTGGACCCCAGCTATTCACAATATATATTAATGATCTAGACAAGGGAACCAGATGTAATATCTCCAAATTTGCAGACGACACAAAGCTGGGTGGGCGTGTGTGCTGTGAGGAGGATGCCGAGAAACTACAGGATGATTTGGACAGGTTGGGTGATTTGGCAGAAGCATGGCAGATGCAATATAACGTGGATAAATGTGAGGTTATCCACTTTGGTGGCAAAAACAGGAAGGCAGATTATTATCTGAATGGCAATAGATTGGGAGAAGGGGAAGTGCAACGAGACCTGGGCGTCCTTGTGCACCAGTCGCTGAAGGTAAGCATGCAGGTGCAGCAGACGGTTAAGAAGGCAAATGGTATGTTGGCCTTCGTAGCGAGAGGGTTTGAGTACAGGAACAAGGGTGTCTTGCTCCAGTTGTACAGGGCCTTGGTGAGACCACATCTTGAGTATTGTGTGCAGTTTTGGTCGCCTTATCTGAGGAAGGATGTTCTTGCCATGGAAGGAGTTCAGCAAAGATTCACCAGGCTGATACCTGGGATGGCAGGAATGACGCATGAGGAGAGATTGGGTCGATTGGGCTTGTACTCGCTGGAGTTTAGAAGAATGAGAGGGGATCTTATTGAAACTTATAAAATTCTGACAGGACTGGACAGACTAGATGCAGGAAGGATGTTCCCGATGGTCGGGGAGTCCAGAACCAGGGGTCACAGTCTAAGGATAAGGGGTAGGCCATTTAGGACAGAAATGAGGAATTTCTTCACCCAGAGAGTGGTGAACCTGTGGAATTCTCTACCACAGAAGGCAGTAGAGGCCAATTCATTAAATATATTCAAGAAGGAGTTGGATATATTTCTTAAGGCTAAAGGGATCAAGGGATATGGGGAGAAAGCAGGGACCAGGTACTGAATTTGGATGATCAGCCATGATCGCATTGAATGGCGGAGCAGGCTCGAGGGACTGAATGGCCTACCCCTGCTCCTATTTTCTATGTTTCTGTAATATTGGCCAAGAAAGCTGGGTTGCCTTTATAGTTTTAAAAATGCTTTTGAATTAATTCTTGGAATGTGGACATCACTGGCAAGGCCAGCATTTCTTGCCCATCCCTAATTTCCCTTGAGAAAGTGGTGGTGAGCCGCCGCCTTGATCCGCTGCAGTCCCGTGCGGTGAAGGTGCTCCCACAGTGCTGTTAGGGAGGGAGTTCCAGGATTTTGACCCAGCGACGATGAAGGGACGGCTGATATACTTCCAAGTCAGGATGGTGTGTGTGACTTGGGAGGTGATGGTGTTCCCGTGGACCTGCTGCCCTCGTCCTTCTAGGTGGTGGAGGTCGTGGGTTTGGCTGGTGCTGTCGAGCAAGTGATCTTTGTCATCTGTCACAGCATGCAAAGGTAGAAAGAAAGACTCTCATTTCTATAGCGCCTTTCACGACCTCAGGACTTCTCCAAGCACTTTACAGCCAATGAAGCACTCTTGGAAGTGTGGTCACTGTTGTAATGTAGGAAGTAAGTTTAACCTTTTGTCTGAGGGAAGCCCTCTCAGCAATTCAGCGAGGTGTCAGTACTGGGAGTGAGCGGGGCTTAAAACCACGGCCCTGTGGTTTGTAAGGGTGAGCACAGCCAACTGATCCGCTGTGTACAGCAGTTAGTTGAAGATGGCAGTGGAGGTAAACATTTGCAGCAGTTTTTATACAAGTTATTTTTAGCCCAAGAATATTTAGTACCCATTCCATAGAGCAGCAAGGACTTCCTGCACACTGATGTCTTTTGGAAATTTAATGTGGAAAGATTACTTTCTTTCATTGGTTGGGAGGATTCTGTGCGATCAGTGGTTTACCAGTGACACCAGGCAGGGCTAGTGGTTTGGGTTTGTGGTGTAACAATGATCACGAGTCTTGTGTCTACTATAAACTGTCAGTGAAAGGAAGCATAGATACACCCGGGGTCATTTCTACGCTTTTGGATTTTTTTTACATTGGTTTTCGACCTTTGTCATGTTTGAACGTCAGATTCAGGCAGTTTCCACGGTGTCCACGTGCTGCCTCACCTCACGTCTTGTATCTTTCTTTGTGCACTGGTTAAAGGGGACGGGGATGTGGGAGTGAGTCATCAGCTGATGGGAGGTCCGGCAAGTGGCCAAGAATATCGGGCCAGGTCAACCAATCGGAGGGTGCGATGCTGCTCCCTTCCACCACACAGGTGCTGCTGATTTGCCAGGGTCACTGGAGCATGGCCAGAGATGTCCAGACTGGTGACCGGCAGCCCCCTCAGCCTGGCAATCCGGGCTGTAAGCCTAGGTAACTTTGCCCTATTTGTGCTTCTATTTCTTCTTCTTCTTTGGGATTTGCCCTGTTTGAATTCCCTGGGGCTGGAGGTTTGGACAGGCCTGTTCTTGTTGCTGTTGCTTCATTGATGAATAAATACTACATCAGCAGGAATCGGCAGCTTGAGATCGCGGCAGATAAATGGAAATATGGGTTTAAACTTCATTTGTGGCCCCTGAGGATCCATGCTACACACACACACACACACACACACACGTGGTCTACAAAGGCAACAAGCTTGGACACACCTGACGTGGATCCTCTAGGGAGGGCAGGACAGCTGGCATTTTCAGGTTCAAGTCCGAGGCAGTGTGTATCCTGCTCAGAAGCGAATATTTCACCGGTCCCTCATTCACTTCAGTTGTGGGAAGAGTTGTGGATCGGCACATCACCGGGATTGACTGGCTGCACTAATCTGCCTGTGAACAACCAGATCACAACGCATGGGTCTCTGTCTGGGGGGGGCTATTTCATACGTCTCTCCAATTGTTGGTTTTAGCTATGGGTAGACCGTTGAACTTTCACTCGAGCAGGCCTGTTTTGGATTACTAGTCAGAGGGTGTGGTTATGGTATGTATGATGTGGGCTTATAGTGTCATACATAGTTGAACAGTGTGTGTGTGTCTCTCTCATCATTTGTGCCCACAGTCTCCAGGGAGTCTTTTGTGACCAGCCCTTGGACCAAGAGACATCAATGTGTAATGCTGTTAATGCCAGCACCCTGAGTCAGCACATTGCCATCTGCAGCCAGTTGGGTTTGGCAGAGAGGCAGAAACCCTTCATTCCTCCCAAACCCACGACCTCTACCACCTAGAAGGACAAAAGCAGCAGGCGCATGGGAACACCACCACCTCCAAGTCACACACCATCCTGACTTGGAAGTATATCGGCCGTTCCTTCATCGTCGCTGGGTCAAAATCCTGGCACGCACTCCCTAACAGCACTGTGGGAGCACCTTCACCACACGGACTGCAGCGGTTCAAGAAGGCGGCTCGCCACCACCTTCTCGAGGGCAATTAGGGATGGGCAATAAATGCTGGCCTTGCCAGCGACGCCCACATCCCATGAATGAATTTTTTTAAAAATCGCCAGGTGTGCTACTGCAGTGAGAAAATATGTGTTCACAAAAATACGCCAAAACGAATCACCAGGTTCAGTCGCACTGACTGCAGCTAGTCCAGGTTATACTTTCTATTTTCTGCTACTCATTAGTGCTGCACTCTGTTTGTTTCATTATGAATAAGCCTTGTTCATGTTGGCATAAAGCGTGGCCCCCCAGTGAGTTGCAGAAAATAGAAAGTGAAAAGGTCTGGAGTCCTACTCCCGCCGGCGAGTACCCTCGATGCAATCTCTGAGATGCGCTGAAGTCCGCTGGGGAGGTGGTGGATGTTACAGTTGGTTTTAGTACCTCGGTGAGCGGGAGAGGAGAGAAACTCGGCCAAGAATCCTGTTCCTGATCGCTGCCAAGTCAAACACACTCAATTGTGTGTGTGTGTGTGGGTGCCGGGTGACTCAGTTGTGATGCCTCCGCAAAAGTAACCTGCTGGCGCTCATTGTCGATGGGAACGCACGAATAATGACTACTTGGTTGACATATTCTGGGTTCCACGTTGCCCACACCATACTACAGTAAAAATATTCAGGAATGAGGGGGGAAAATGGGAGAAAATAAACACACACAGGTGTGCAACCAAGGCCTGGCCGCAACCAAGGCCTGGCCGTAACCCAGCCAGTCTAAAGGCGAAGGCGGGTGGAGTCTGGCCGTTGTATAACTGGAATTAACTGTACACAAGTACAAAGTTTGCTAGCTTGAGCAAAGTGAGAGATTAGGAAAAAAAACACATTTCCTCCTGCGGGCGTTGATTTGGAGTCGACTGACCGCTTTGAAAAGAGCTGGAGTAATGGCCCTGAATTCGCGGGCGGCGGCGTAGCTGAGGATATCGCTGCCGACCTCCGAACAAAATCCGCACTTGCCTCGTGCGAACCCCACTTCACGAAGTTGCTTTCAAACGCTGTGCGCCGCGCAGTGGTCCACGGATCCTGGGGCCGCACCGCTGTGCGTCCGCGAACCTGGGATCAGGTGGGGCGCTTCTCCTTTTTACTTCCTGACTCTTAGCCAATCAGGAAACCCAGGAGATTGCTGATCTGCCCACAACTCATTTTAAGAACATAAGAAACAGGAGCAGGAGTCGGCCAATCGGCCCCTCGAGCCTGCTCCGCCATTCAATGAGATCATGGCTGATCCAATCTTGGCCTCAACTCCACTTTCCCGCTCTCTCCCCACACCCCTCGACTCCCTTGTAGTTCAAATGTCTGTCAATCTCCGCCTTGAATATATTCACTGACTCCGCCTCCACAGCTCTCTGGGCAGAGAATTCCAAAGATTCACGACCCTCTGAGAGAAGAAATTCCTCCTCATCTCCCTCTTAAATGGGCGACCCCTTATCCTGAATTTTAAATAATTTAGCAGCCAGAAATGCTATTTTATTAATAAATTACGATCATTGCAATAGTATTTAATACACAAACCAAGATTGTAATAGACAAACCTATAATTACAGTCTCCTCTATTAGACGAATTAACTTTTGATTAATTGAAGTAATCTAAAATCGAGAGTTTAAATGTCTGATGATATGATGAATCATGAAAGTGAATTAAATCTTTTCTAAATAGAAGTTGGGAAATATTTAAGCCAGAAGTACGGAATGCTTTTGGGCACCAGAGACGGTGACACACAAAGGCCTTGTTTTCAAACTTGAGTTTCTTTTCAAAGTTTGTATCCGCTCGGACACAAACCAGCGCCTCACTGTAGCATAAACTAATACAATTTTCTCAACCCCCCCCCCCCCCCCCCTTGCGCTGTGCAACAGGCTCTTGCGCCTGTTTGCACCAGACGTAAACATTTTCAGGGTAATTGATGCGCAGTAGGTGGGCAATTAGCCCAACTTTTCAACAACACGTTGAGTTGAAGGGGGTAGGTGAAACGTGCAGCGAGGCCAATGCGCAGTCAGAACTTGACACATCGCAAGTTCCAGATTTAGCGCTCGCGCGTGCGGAGATCCTGAACTTGCGGTCGATTTCAAAGGCGGTATAGAAACATAGACACATAGAAGATAGGAGCAGGAGTAGGCCATTCGGCCCTTCGAGCCTGCTCCACCATTCAACGAGATCATGGCTGATCATCCAAACCCTAGCACCCGGTCCCTACACCGACAGCCATCCCACGCAAGCCCTATCCCCGTAACCCCACGTATTTAATCCCCCCCTAACACTAAGGACCAATTTTTTGTCATGGCCAATCAACCTAACCCGCACATCTTTGGACTGTGGGAGGAAACCGGAGCACCCGGAGGAAACCCACGCAAACACGGGGAGAATGTGCAAACTCCACACAGACAGTCACCCGAGGCCGGATTTGAACCCGGGTCCCTGGCGCTGTGAGGCAACAGTACTCTACACCATCATACCGACTGCGAATTCAGGGCCAATATCTATTGAGAAAAGGAGTGAGTGAGAGTTAGAGATATGTGAAAGCAAGGGTAGGGGAAGAACTTAATGTTCGTTGAAGTAGAGGATCAGAAGGTGCTGGTGGGAGAGGGGATACCATGACGCAATAATTATACATGGATCCTGGATGGAGGCAGCTTAATAGATCGAATGACCGTTTGTTTTCCTTTGACTTTATTTTGAATATTATTCTCATCACAAAATATCACTTCTTTTCATTGTGTTTGTTGAACTATGTACCCAATTTATGGGGCAGAGGGCTGCTTATTCTCAATTGCAATAGGTAATTATCACAGAGCCTTATTGCGTATGCAATGTGCTTCTTGTTGCTCCATGGCCCCCTGTGGGTCAAAAGGCCATGTAATTCACAGTAAAGGGTTGCTCCTGAGTGTAGGCCACACTCCTGTTCGAAAGGGTATACTATAAATCGCACTGCTGTACAAACAATCCCCTTGTACTTTGAAGGGCTACAATAGCCCTCAATAACTTGAGTTATGGACTAAAGAGACCAGTGAAATGTAAAGATAACCCCTTGAGTGAGCGAGATCTCGCGATCCATTGCTGATGAGGTCATGTGCCTTTATGATGGAAAGAGAATATTGACACATTGCATTAATTAGTAACTTCAGGAGCACATGGAAACGGTTACATGCTGAGGGCAGTTCATCAAAGGTCAGGAGTGAGCTGAAGTGACGCAGTTATTGTGATATTCGAGAAAATGATTACGTTTTGGTAGAATGCGGCATGTACAGAGTGAAGGATGATGGGGGTGGGTGAGTGGGGCCTGAGTAACCAGCAAGAATTTCACCGAGGCATCCAGATGATATCCTAAACCACAAGTGTCTAACGTGAGCAGTACGTGGGTCTCTCCCAGAACCTATGATTAAAAGACGTGTGTTGAACTCGAGCACTGTTTATTATTACTTTTAATACGCAAAAAGGTTTGCTTTTAAACAACACCTAATCACATCACCTTCAGGATGTCACAAAGTACTTCACAGACGATGAATTACTTTTTATGAAGTGCAGCCACCGTTGTGTAGCCAATTTGCACACATTTGTGCTCGGGTACCTGAGGTGGGACTCGGGCCCACAACCTTCGAGCTCGGAGGTGAGAGTGCTACCCACTGTATTCAAGAAGGCTGCTCACCACCACCTTCTCGATGGCAATTAGGGATGGGCAATAAACGCCGGCCTTGCCAGCGACGCCCACATCCTGTGAATTAATATAAAAAATATGATCATTTTCTTTATTTCCTGTTTTCTTTGAGTCACACAAGTTTTCTGTCTTTTTTTCTTACCGGGCTTGACAGGGTAGATGCTGGGAGGATGTTTTCCCCTGGCTGGGGAGTCTAGAACGAGGGGTCACAGTCTCAGAATAAGGAGTTGGCCATTTAGGACTGAGATGAGAAATTTCTTCACTCAGAGGGTGGTGAATCTTTGGAATTCTCTACCCCAGAGGGCTGTGGAAGATCAGTCGTCGAGTATATTCAAGGCTGAGATCGATAGATTTTTGGACTCTAGGGGAATCGAGGGATATGGGGATCGGCGGGAAAGTGGAGTTGAGGTAGAGGATCAGCCATGATCGTATTGAATGGCGGAGCAGGCTCGAAGGGCCTACTCCTGCTCCTATTTCCAATGTCCCACAAACAGTGAATGTAAGAATTGACAAGCTAATCTGTTTTGGTGGTGTTGAGATGAATGATGGCCAGGACACTGGAGTAGCTCTCTGATCTTTTGTGAACAGTGCTATGGAATCTTTAACCACCATCAGAACAGGCAAGTAGGACCTCATATATTTCTTCATTTGAGGGACAGCTAGCACATGCATCACGACCACAGTATTGCAGTGGAGAGTTTGTTTAAATCATGAGTTGTTGAACTGACGGCCTTCAGACTCAAAGGCACGAGGTCTATCAACTGAGATAAGCTAGCAATTATATTACGATATACCAAAGCAGATTTAATATTTAAATTCAAATTTAAACTGAGATGGATAGATTTTTGGACTCTAGGGGAATCGAGGGATATGGGGATTGGGCGGGAAAGTGGAGTTGCGGTCAAAGACCAGCCATATTGAATAGTGAAGCAGGCTCGAGGGCCCATGTGGCCGACTCCTGCTCCTTATGCTCTTATAAGCAGGATTCCACCTTGGAGTCAGTAAGAAATTATTGAGATTTTTAAATCACGTAATTCAAAGGAAGATATAATTGGGTAACTAGTTGGAAGTTGTCTTTACAAATTACGGGGGAAGTAGGAGACTTGCACTGTATAGAATGTATAAATTCTATATTCCACCCTTTCTGTCCCCACACCTTGGATAGAACAAGTGCATACAAGGCACAAGTCAGGAGTGTGATGGAATACTTTCCACTTGCCTGGATGAGTGCAGCTCCAACAACACTCGAGAAGCTCGACACCATCCAGGACAAAGCAGCCCGCTTGATTGGCACCCCATCCACCATCTTAAACATTCACTCCCTCCACCACCGGTGTACCGTGGCTGCAGTGTGTACCATCTACAAGATGCACTGCAGCAACTCGCCAAGGCTCCTTCAGCAATACCTCCCAAACCCGCGACCTCTTCCACCTAGAAGGACAAGGGCAGCAGGCACATGGGAACATCACCACCTCCAAGTCACACACCATCCTGACTTGGGAGTATATCGCCAATCCTTCATCGTCGCTGGGTCAAAATCCTGGAACTCTCTCCCTAACGACACTGGGAGTACCTTCACCATACGGACTGCAGCAGTTCAAGAAGGTGGCTCACCACCACCTTCTCGAGGGCAATTAGGGATGGGCAATAAATGCTGGCCTTGCCAGCGATGCCCAGATCCCATGAACGAATTTTAAAAAAATAAAAAAAAATACTCATTCTTGTTTTTAATATCTATCTCAAATGGACGCATTTTTTACTACCTTTTTTGAGTAGTTGTCATTTTGAAATCTTCATCACATCACCTGGAAATCTTATGGGCTGGAAATTCTGCCCATTCATAGTCAATGGCCGAAAAGGTTTTCCTTGGCATCGAGTGTCAACATTTCGGTATTTACTGACTAAATGATTTGAGCACAAAATCCAGGTGCTCACCCCAGTACAGTGCTGAGAGAGTGCTGTGTCGTCGGAGGCGTTAAACTGCTGCCTTGGCTGCCTGTTATTCAGGTGGATGTTAAAGAGCCCAGTGACCCTATTCAAAGCTCCCCTGGTGTCCTAGTCAACATCCATCCCTCAACCAACGCCAGCAAGGACGGATTAACTGGGCATGCAGCACATTGCCATTTGTGGGATGTTGCCAGTATGTATGATTACCATGTTTTTTTCCCACATAACAAGTCACTTTGCTCCCAAAGTAATTAATTGAGTGAAATGTTTTTGATAATGTGATTAGGTCCCCTGGAGCTAATTTGTCCTGGAATTGCTCCAACAGTGGCTGAATCAAGTGCTCTCTCATGGGCAGATTGTGCCACAGTGATTGGTTGTGACATTGGTTTGAAGGATTCCTCCGAAGTCCTAGCCTGCCCTGGCAGGTGCCAGTACCTTGCATCTAAAACAGTCGTAAAACCACTGGAAATATTTTATATTTGAACCAAAAACCGAATGGCATCGTACAACTGGGCAGACCACGAATGGAGGGTCCGAGGCGCATGGAGCAGCAAGTCAGCCGAGGCCTACAAAGTGGGTCTGAAGGGGCTGCCTGTGGTGTATAGCCTCAACACTAACTTGGACACTTAATGAAGCAAGATATTCTCTCTACATCCATTACCCTTAACTATAACGGAACAATTCCCCCAAGCACTGCATCATGAAATAATTACATAGGATATACAGCACAGAAACAGGCCATTCGGCCCAACCAGTCCATGCCGGTGTTTATGCTCCACTCGCGCCTCCTCCTGTCTTTCCTCATCTAACTCTGTCAGCATAACCCTCTATTCCCTTCTCCCTCATATGTTTATCTAGCCTCCCCTTAAATGTATCTGTGCTATTCGCCTCAACCACGCCCTGTGGTAGCGAGTTCCACATTCTCACCACTCTCTGGGTAAAGAAGCTTCTCCTGAATTCCCTATTGGATTTCTTGGTGACTATCTTATATTGATGGCCTCTATTTTTGCTCTTCCCCCCACAAGTGGAAACACTCTCTCTGGGCTGGATTTTGCCAGCCGAGACGAGTTGGGGGCAGGACTGCTGCCTTCCGGGTTCTAGTCCCACCCCCAGCGACGTCTGACAAACCCACGCTATTTTCCCTTGATTGGCCTTACTGGCCAATGAAGGGCAAGCCGGTGACCGATGACGTCAGCGTATGACGCTTCATCTGTCACATTTTTTTGACAGATGAATTGTCAGCGTTTGACACCTTTGAGACTCTGTCAAACACTGACAATCTCTGTTCTAAGGTGAGCCCTTGCACACAGGCTCACCAAGACACCTCTCCTCAGCAGAAAGCAGATGAATCTGAGAATGCAGCAGCCATTCGGTCATCTCTGCCGTTGAGATGAGGAACCTCCGGATCCTCAACGGTTGAAGCCTGCAGGAAGAAGCAAAGGTAAGGAAACTTTTTCCAACACTTTACACTCACCTCTCAAACTTGCCTGTCCACACTTGCACCCATCACTCACCTCTACAGCTGACATATTGACCCCTCTCTCCGCCCCCCCCGCAGACCCACTGCTCGCCTCGCTGACCCTGGCGAGGTTCGCAGCCGTCGGGAAGCCCGCAATTAGCAGGCGTAAAATGGGGAAAGGCCTCAAAACTGCCTGTTAACTACCTGCCTCGAGGAGACGGGTCCCTGCGCAACTCAGGGACCCGTCTCCCGGGAAGTTGTCACGGAGGCGGGTTGAGAGCGCTCCCGCTCCCAGTTTCTGCCATTTTCCTGGCAGTCCCGCCTCCCCAGGGCTGGGAAAATTCCCCCCTCTCTGTCTACTCTACCAAAACCTTTCATAATTTTAAAGACTTCTATTGGGTCCCCCCCTCAGTCTTCTCCTCTTTCAAGTTGAAAAGAGACCCAGCCTGTTCATGCTTTCCCAATGGGTATAATCTAGTTGCCTTGTAGTTCCCTGGTGTGTGCTTTCTGGTGCAAAGGCTGCTTTCCCGGACCGGAAGGGGTTAATAAACTGCAAAGCTACATCAGCAGTTTGTTCTTGTAAAGGAATTCCTGTAGTTATTTACATGTTAGATGTCAAATGTGCTGGCCCTTTTTCTGCTGCCTGCTCCCTGTGTGATTAACGATGTGGGGAAGGAGCTGTTGCTCGCTCGTATGCCACAGGATTTATCTTGGCATTGGGCTCGCGCTGACATCACAGCTGTCAAGCCAGCCTCGGATGCTGTGAATTTGTCTTTGAAACGATCAGTGGAAAACACAAAGGGGAAGGACGGCCTCGGGTCAACCAACTGAAACATGCTTCTCACTGTATGGACACAAATAGAATCGTGTGTTTTTATTTGGTATAGGATGTTTCTTAAGGGAACACAAAGGTTAGCATGCACCTTATGCATACAATAAGGAGATCATTTATTAACTACGCAAATGCACTGCCAATAGCTTGCTTGTCAGCTTCCGGCTCAGACCTGAATTGCCTTTAATATAACAATAGCCTTGTCTGTCTCGGTGTCCTTGAATTGTAAGAATAACTCAGTCATTAATATATAAAGGTGGGCACAGAGACCTGAGGTTGTGTTGCACAGAGCTTGAGCAGTCCCGTGGGCAAAGTTCAGCATGAGTCACGTTGAGATATTGACTCTTGTTCAGACAGCCCTGCATCTGTAGAAAGAAAGACTTGCATTTCTATAGCGCCTTTCACGACCACCAGACGTCCCAAAGCACTTTACAGCCAATGAAGTACTTTTTAAAGTGTACTCACTGTTGTAATGTAGGAAATGCAGCAGCTAATTTGCACACAGCAAGCTCCCACAAACAGCAATGTGATGATGACCAGATAATCTGTTTGTGATGTTGATTGAGGGATAAATATCAGCCAGGACACCGGGGAGAACTCCCCTGCTCGTCTTCAAAACAGTGCCATGGGATCTTCTACGTCCACCTGAGAGGGCAGACGGGGCCTCGGTTTAATGTCTCGTCCGAAAGACAGCACCTCCGACAGTGCGGCACTCCCTCAGCACTGCACAAGGTGTGTCAGACTAGATTTTTGTGCTCAAGTCTCGAGTGGGACTTGAACCCACGACCTTCTGACTTCGAGGCGAGCAGTAGCTGGTTCGGAGCCATGATGGCCGCGTGTAGCTGCCCATTCAAAGGCCCACTGGCTTCACTGATGGTGTTGGATTTCTATTTGGATCGCTCGAGTTCAAACCCCCCCCCCCCCCCCCTCGCCTGACTGGATTGATTTTACGAGTTCTTGTCCAAACTGATTAAATAAAGATGTGCTGTTGATGGCAGAAAAAGCTCTTCTGCCCTCCCTTTGCGTCCTTCCACGTTCTGAGCTGTGCCACCGGGGGAAGTGGTGACTGTAGTGGGATGACTGAAAGGGAAGGATGCAAAGAAGGGGGGGGGGAAGGAGTTAAAAATAGCCAATGTCACAATTAATTTTTCTTTTTTTCTCTTCCATTGTCTCCTCAGATTGCCTTTGGTGAAAGCTATAGGATCCGATTTCTGAATGAGAAAACCAAGTCATTCGTCTCGAACCCCTACATATCTGTGATCTACAAACAGGTTGGCTGTTTCCTCTTCGGCTGTGCTGTTAGTCAGTCCCTCACCGATTTGGCGAAGGTTGCTGTTGGGAGGCTGAGGCCTCATTTCCTGGATGTCTGCAAACCAGATTTCTCAAAAATGAACTCTTCCAAAGGATATATTGAGGAATTTGTCTGCAATGGGTCAGCTTCGGCAGTTACAGAAGCCCGGTAGGACAGCTTTGTTGATCTGGATTCTCTGTTTCTAACTGATGGCTCTCTCTCTCTCTCTCTCTCTCTCTCTCTCTCTCTCCCACACTGCTGACCCCATGCCCGCCATCTTGGTTCGACCCACAGCTCTCACTGCTGATTGGCTGGTCAGACCCGCCCATCGGCGGGGGAGGGTCCCGGTGGCTCAGTGTGCCATGACGACAGGTTGGCTTCTAGTCAGGCAGGGAATGCTGGGCAGGACGCCACAACCAATGGGTAGATGCGAGGTCCGAGGGGTGGGGTCCGTTTCCCGGGGTGGTCTGAGACATAGAAGATAGGAGTAGGCCATTCGGCCCCTCGAGCCTGCTCCGCCATTCAATGCGATCATGGCTGATCATCCAAATTCAGTACCCTGTCCCTGCTTTCTCCCCATATCCCTTGATCCCTTTAGCCTTCAGAAATATATCCAACTCCTTCTTGAATATATTTAATGAATTGGCCTCAACTGTCTTCTGTGGTAGAGAATTCCACAGGTTCACCACTCTCTGGGTGAAGAAATTCCTCCTCATCTCAGTCCTAAATGGCTTACCCCTTATCCTTATCCTTAGACTGTGACCCCTGGCTCTGGATCCCCAGAGGAAGGGGTGGGGGGGGGGGGGGGTCCGATTCCCTGACCCCGGGGGAAGTGGGGATTGGTGTTTCTGTGTTGGCGGGGGGGGGCGCTCCTCCTCCTGGCCTGCAAGGATTGCTTCCCGAGTCTGTCCTTTCCTCGCAGCAGCTACTGGGAATTCCGAGGCCCGGGATCCCCGGCCGACCACAATTAAACCTGCACGGCAGATTAAAGTAGAGGCTTCAGGGCCTCATTAGCATATTTAAAATGCGAACCTGCCCCTCCCCCCCCCCCCCCCCCCCCCCTCACATCTCACCTGAGTAAATGCCGAAAGGAGGCGGGTTGGGATCGGGATTTAGATTTTTAATACTTTAACTTCCCGTCCCAACCCACCTGTTTTTTCATATTAAAATTCTCGTGTGAGTGTACGTCAGGTGAAGGCAGGTATCGATTTGACTCTGAGAATCTCCATAGTCGAATAGTCTGCCAACCTTCACTGTCTTTGCTCCCCTGTGCCGAGGTTGGCCAGTGGGCAATCGATACCCCTGGAGTCTCCCCCGCAAAGCCGAAGCAGCTTCATAAGAGGAAATCAGAATTCTTTTAAAATTACTTTCTCTCCGGTGAATGGCTTGTGCCAGAGTGTCTCACGCGGAGTTTTGTGTTTTTTAATTGTAGGAAATCGTTTTACTCTGGACACGCCTCCTTCGCGATGTACACCCTGCTCTACCTGGCGGTAAGTGACTTTTATTAGGAATATATTCCCTAGGCCGCTGCAGAGCCTGAACAAGTCTCCAACCCTATGGCATTATCTGTGAAACCGGTGGTGGGCCAGGAGCAAGCGATATAAATTTTTCAATAAAAGTTATGATGTATATTTACAAATTCGTACACTTGACCATTCCTTGTTTGAATTTTTAAAAACTTTGCCCTGATTTGCTTGGATTTGGACTTACGGTGGGGTCAGGGGGTAGGATTGCATGTGCCAGGAGTGCGTAGCATTGGCACCAGAATCTTGACATCAACACTGGCCTCAAACCCATGAAACCGACACTGCCACTTGGCCAGTAGAAGGGTACGGTAGCATAGTGGTAATGTCACTGGGCTAGTAATCCAGAGGCCTGGACTAATGATCCAGAGACTTGAGTTCAAATCCCACCACGGCAGCCGGGGAATTTAAATTCAGTTAAATAAATCTGGAATAAAAAGCTCGTATCTGTGATGCTGACCACAAAACTATCTCTCTGCCTCTCTCTCTCTCTCTCTGCCTCTCTCGCTCTCTCTCTGCCTCTCTCGCTCTCTCTCTGCCTCTCTCGCTCTCTCTCTGCCTCTCTCGCTCTCTCTCTGCCTCTCTCGCTCTCTCTCTGCCTCTCTCGCTCTCTCTCTGCCTCTCTCGCTCTCTCTCTGCCTCTCTCGCTCTCTCTCTGCCTCTCTCGCTCTCTCTCTGCCTCTCTCGCTCTCTCTCTGCCGCTCTCGCTCTCTCTCTGCCTCTCTCGCTCTCTCTCTGCCTCTCTCGCTCTCTCTCTGCCTCTCTCGCTCTCTCTCTGCCTCTCTCGCTCTCTCTCTGCCTCTCTCGCTCTCTCTCTGCCTCTCTCGCTCTCTCTCTGCCTCTCTCGCTCTCTCTCTGCCTCTCTCGCTCTCTCTCTGCCTCTCTCGCTCTCTCTCTGCCTCTCTCGCTCTCTCTCTGCCTCTCTCGCTCTCTCTCTGCCTCTCTCGCTCTCTCTCTGCCTCTCTCGCTCTCTCTCTGCCTCTCTCGCTCTCTCTCTGCCTCTCTCGCTCTCTCTCTGCCTCTCTCGCTCTCTCTCTGCCTCTCTCGCTCTCTCTCTGCCTCTCTCGCTCTCTCTCTGCCTCTCTCTGCCTCTCTCGCTCTCTCTCTGCCTCTCTCGCTCTCTCTCTCTCTCTGCCTCTCGCTCTCTCTCTCTCTGCCTCTCGCTCTCTCTCTCTCTGCCTCTCGCTCGCTCTCTCTCTGCCTCTCGCTCTCTCGGTGTGGAGATGCCGGAGTTGGACTGGGGTGGACAAATGTAAGAAGTCACACAACACCAGGTTATAGT